>NC_141542.1:85545555-85700000 GCF_021556685.1 Rattus norvegicus | reverse complement strand
TGAAACACAGGCCAATTAATCACCTTTTGAACTGAGTCGTGCAGCTAATTGAATGAAACTATCTAGGGACACACACAAAGTAATTAGTCTGTGCCTTTTAGGTTGTCAGGACCGGGGTATTTATTATAATATTTCATTTTTCCGCGTGTGAGAACATTAATGCCGCATAATATTTTCAGCCTTAAGTCTTTTCTTCCTGAATGCATGAGTCCATTCGTGTGTGAAGTTTAACACCTACACGTAATTTGGAGATTCTGTGGCAGATGAAGTAAATTTACCATTCAGAATCTAATGAACACATTAATTTTGAGATTGGTGTATGGGCCAGATATGTGTGTGTTGTAGGTGTCTGTGTGTGTGTTTACAAACATTTAACTATTTTAATTATGTATAGAAGCTGAATTATGAGGTAAGGCACAACACTTGTAGTGAATGACAGACTGCATGATGCACACAGTTTGCCCACCTGCCACCCTTTGAATGCATGTGATGTAGCTGTGTTATATAATGAGTTCTGAAATGAGCTAGGATGTTCCTCCTCTTTGAGAAGCTGGATGGTAGGGGGAGGATTTGGGAGAAGTTTGAGGCAGGAAACCATGATCAGAACTTATTCTGTGAACAAAAATAGTTTTCCCTTTTAAAAATCATACCTATTTCACCCCCTTTCAGCAAACACAGGTTCTTTTCTCATACAATATAATCTGAGTAGAGCTTCTCCTCCTTCTCATCCAACCAGTTCCTCCCCTCCTCCTGTCCCACTTGGATCCACTCTTTCTGTCTCTCACTAGAAAGAATAGGCTTCTAGGGGATGACGACAAAGCATTAGGAAATAAAATGTAGCTAAGATAAAATGAAAACCATCATATGGAAGTCGGACAAGCCAAGACAACAGAAAAATAAAAGAGCCCCACGAGAAGGCACAAGAATAAGACAGCCAGCCATCTGCTCATTCAGGAGTCCCATAAAAGTACTAAACTGAAAGTCATAGTTCAGACGCAGAGGACCTGGTGCAGACCTGTGAATCCATGGACTTGCTGCTTCAGTCTCTGTGAGTCCTTAGCTGCTTTTCTCAGTTGTTTTCGATGGCCCTTTTCTCCTGGTAAACTTTATTCCCCATTCTTTCTGCCTCCTATTCCATGGGGTTCCCTGAGTGTTCAAGAGAAGAACTTTGTAATGACATAAGTATAAAATGTTTTCAATAATAAAGAAGTTTCACTTTTCTATTCCTGTCACTGACTTCTTTGGCTGGCAAGGTCTTAGTCCTAATTTTCATCATCCCTCAAAGATGCCTTCATGTTTCCATGCTTAGCTTTTTAGCTCCCATTCTCCCTCTCTTAACTGCCTTATTTGTTCGTTTTGTGCTCTCATCAATTTCTAACTGGAATTACTCCAGTGGTCTACTGTTTACATACTGGTAGATCTTAACACCCAATCCCAACCTCTTTTTTAAGTGGATGAACATTTTACCACATGAAGTGCCCACACAGACCAGAGAGTGCTAGATGCCCTGGATGCCCTTTTGTGAGTCAGCATGTGGGTACTATGAATGGAATCCGCATCCTGTGGAAGAGTAGCCAGTGGTGTTAACCACAGAGCAGTCAGTGCAGCTATCCTACACTGTTCCTGAATGAATTTTTTCCTTTATTGATCTGATTGTGTGAATCAGTAGGTAAAAATTCCTAGTTACTCAAGTCCAAATGAGTGGGTTACCCAGTCCTTCATAGGTTCTCATCCTTCATTTCACGAGTTTTATGTTCACATTTCAATGCAAGATTAATCTCTTATAATATTACTTTTGATTACCTGCATTAACTGCGTATGTTAATGGGCCTCATACTATTTTGCTACATGCATGCACAGTGAATTGATGAGAGCCAGGCTCCCTTTGTTCCTTTCTTAACACTGGATCCAAAGCTCTAGCAATCACCTCTTTACATCCATAAACTTTTTTGTCTTTTGCACACGAGAGAGAATGGTGGCAGTTTTTCTATTCTTTATCTGTCTTATTGTTAATATATTGTCTTTGAATTCTCTCTCTATATTCCTCTTTGGGTGCCATGGAATTCTATTATTTATGGCTGTTGTATCTTGTTTTATCCATTGATCAATTATGACCACCAAGAGAAACTTGGTGTGCATTTATTTCTTTGCTTGTGATGAGCTCATTTCCTCTGGGTAGGACTGCTGATTTGTACGCGATTTTTAAAAAAATTTATTTTGAGAAAACAATGTATTTCTCTGTATTGGCTATATTAATTTACACCTCTATCAATTTTTTTCATCCATTCGGCTTTAAATGTCACTGTTTTGGATTACTAGGGTTTTAGGTAAGACCATACATACCATCTTGCCTGTAAACCTTTCTTCCTGAATACTCTTCTCTGTTGCTCTTCAAAAGATATGTCTATATATCTCACGAGATATCAACGCCCAAACCCAACTGAAGAGAACTTTATTACCATGAGCTTTCCCAGTTTCTCATTCTCTTTCATTTACTGTTTTATGCAATGCTCATTCCAAAGATATTGTCATTAATTGGGATCTTTCTCCCTTCTCATAATTATCTTTCAAATGTTTCTACTTTATTTATTTTTTTGTTTTAGCAAACATCTCTGTCTCTGACCTATAGTAAGTACCCAGAAATATGTGTTAAAATTAATTGTTCTGGATATCTGACTCAGCCAGTGTCATGCTTTCCTAGCATCCTGGAGGCCTGAGTTGGATGTTCAGCACGGTGTGAATTGGCTGCTTTGGTTAATATCTCTAATGTTAGTGCTAGAGAGGCTGGTGCTGAGGGATTAGAAGTTTGAAGACACCCAGGTAACGTTGTAAGTTCGGGTTCAACTAGAGCTACATAAGTGAGCAAAGGAGAAACAATGGCTGGTTATGTTATGATTTAAAAGAGAAGAGAGTGTGTTAGCTTGTTGGTATGTTGTACATAAAAAAGTCTATTATTGTTAAACTTGCACAATAATATTGGAGAGTTGTAAGGGAAAATGAACATTGTTTACTCTCTTATTTCTAAAATTTAAGAACAACATGTACTTATTATTTGGGTTGCTAATTAAAAATTTTAGAATTTTAAAGTAAGTCTGTCTGTATTTTGCCTATGTATCCAATTCTCATCTATACTCTTTACTGGTAATATGTCTTAGCTCGAAAAGTTCTAGTGAATAAAAAGGGAATTTCAGGAGAAAAATTGAGTGGTCTAAAAGTTGTTGAATGAATTTTAATGTGGTTGTTAAAAATAAAGGTTTTAGAAATAATTAAACTAAATTATGCTAATAAAATGTGAGGTAATGATTTAATGGTATTAACCCTGAGAATGGCATAAGACATTCAGCAGGGACACTATGAAAATGAAATAGAATTGCCCCTGAGTACTGGTTGGGATATCCTTTTCTGAAGGAGGCTCTGATGGTAACTTGTCAGTGAAGACCAAGATAGGGAACATCTCCAGAATGGCGGAGTTACAGCTACATGAAACACGATGTGGTCAGTTACCCAGAGAAAGCCTACATTGTACCTATTCAGGTCTGGAAAATGAGGTGAAAATGTGTAGTGTGATTATAAAACTAAAATCTGGAGAACCTTTTGGATTATCCCTCTTCTGTAGATTGAAACACACACACGCACACAAACACACACTGTCGTAAAGGAAGAAAAAGAGCAACAGGATACATTCTCTTTCCTTAACCTAAGATAGATAAATTCAGGTTGACATCCACACATGTCTGAAAAGTTCATTTTCTAGTGAGTCATTAGAAGTTACTAGGATTTCTTTTAATCTTTATTAACTTGAGTGTTTCTTATTTACATTTCAATTGTTATTCCCCTTCCCGGTTTCCGGGCCAACATCACCCAACCCTTCCCTCTCCCCTTCTACATGGGTGTTCCCCTCCCCATCCTCCCCCCATTACCGCCCTCCCGCCAACAATCACGTTCTCTGGGGGTTCAGTCTTGGCAGGACCCAGAGCTTCCCCTTCCACTGGTGCTCTTACTAGGATATTCATTGCTACCTATGGGGTCAGAGTCCAGGGTCAGTCCATGTATAGTCTTTAGGTAGTGGCTTAGTCCCTGGAAGCTCTGGTTGCTTGGCATTGTTGTTCATATGGGGTGAGATCACAGGTGTGTGCCATCCTGCCCAGTGTATGGAGTGCTGGGCACTTTGCCACTGAGCCACATCTCCAGCCACAATGCACTGTCTGTAGATAAGAGATATTTATGTAGAATTTGTAACAAAAACTATAAATGGCTGGAGAGATGGCTTCAAGGTGAAGCTGACTTGCTGTTGTTGAGAACATCAGATTTCAGTTCTTCGCACCCACATTGGGAGGCTCAAACCACTAATAACTAGGATATTTTAGATGCACCCTTCCTATTTCCTACCCAAAGACGAGACAATGGCATTTAGTATCTGTCCCTGTGGCAGGTCTTTTGGAGTGCCTGTGAATTGGAAGTAGCATTCTACTTCCACACGGAGTGGGCATACTTTGGAGTGCGGACATAATGAAAGGTGGAAATAAATACATTATTTATTTGTAGGCGTCTACTAGGAAAAATAAAACTTAAATTTTCTATTTGTTCACATGCTATGGAATCCACTACCGATGGTTATTTTTTGAGGAAAGATCTCTATCCACATGTTTTGACAAGTTATAAATGAAGACTTCCTCTCTTTATAAGCTCTGAAAAAGAATAACAGCATCCTAAATATGAAGGATGCTGTGGTTTTCGTTACTTTAATTATGAGTTAGTTTTGCATTAAAAAAAACTTGTAGCAGAATATTTATTTCTTAACCTTCATGATTAATCAGTCCAATTTTTAAATGAGAAGATAAGTAATGAGAGGAGGACCACGATATTTATAAACAGCCGACTCAGTCCTTTTCCTTAAGAACAATCAGATGAGTGCGGAGCTCAGGAACAATTAATCAGCGCACCCTGATTTCTGTTTCTTCTCCCTGTACTTCGTCTTCTGCCTTATTTCCCCCTCACTTTTATTTCTCCACAAACGGCTTACATTCATTTATTGCTGCCCTGTGGACAGCTATACGGTGCTCTGCTTATAGCGATTTTTAAACGTCATGTATAGAAGTTACCCCAAAAGTACAACAATGCCAAGCAACCAGAGCTTCCAGGGACTAAGCCACTACCTAAAGACTATACATGGACTGACCCTGGACTCTGACCTCATAGATAGCAATGAATATCCTAGTAAGAGCACCAGTGGAAGGGGAAGCCCTGGGTCCTGCTAAGACTGAACCCCCAGTGAACTAGACTATGGGGGGAGGGCGGCAATGGGGGGAGGGTTGGGAGGGGAACACCCATAAGGAAGGGGAGGGGGGAGGGGGATGTTTGCCCGGAAACCGGGAAAGGGAATAACACTCGAAATGTATATAAGAAATACTCAAGTTAATAATAAAAAAAAAAGAAGTTGCTCTCAATGTATATATTTTTGTCATTCTTTGTCACAGTGTCATCCTGCACTGAGTACTTAGAAGAATCCTTCTGAAGCTATTCCTTGAAATTACATTTTCTCTCATTGCAAAAATGGTGCTCTGTAAAGCCATGTTTAATTTAAACAATAATGCCCCAAAGAAAGGAATGCAACACTCCACTTGATAAACCATTATAGGCCTAGATAGTTCTATTGCTACTTGTTTTTCTTTGTTTTGCTTTCTTTCTTCTTTCTTCTTCCGTTTTTTTTTTTAATTCTCATTCAAGGATGACTTAAGCCTGGGTTTTAAAACAACAGAGAAAGGTGACTTAGGGAAACATATTAAATATAGTTGAGGCCAAGAACGAGGCTTCTTATTTCCCTCTTCATAGCTGGTACCCGGAGTGATTCCTCAGGCATTAGATATGTCCCATAAACATTTGGTAAATACAGGAATAAAGAAGACTCACATTTTCAATAGTACACTGCTTCAAACTAGGTTTTCTCTTACGTGACAAAATGGAAAATTTACTCTCTGCTGCTTTGTAATTTTGCTTTCTAAAATTGCTACATTACTTGCCCACTTTTCTCCTGAAAAATAAAAACACAAGTTGACGCCTTATCTAAGGCATAACATTTTCTTTCTCTGCGGTGGTATAATCTTTTTCCATAGTTTGGCTTCCTCTCATCCCTCTTCGTTAGTGACATTGGTAGCTAATTAGTAGATAGAATTTTTATTTTTTGGTGAATGGATTGAAAAGGACAAAGTTGAATGTTGAGTTCTTCAGTTCTTCACTTGGCTGCAGTTCATGTACTCAACTATTACGAACTGGTGATAACCACAGTGGACAATGGCGTACAGAATGGTTTCATCATTGCCCAAACTCCCCCTGGTGGCTTAGAGACTTTTCCCTTCTATGGAAACTGAGAAAATGAGAGTATAGGTAATAATATAAAAAGAATGATAACACTTTTTCATTCAAAATATGCTCCGCATAGCAATATCCATACAAATACATTGGCTAACGATGTAAGGGTGATTTATTGACAAGGCTGGAGCTTGGGATAATTTGGGAATTTGTGGTGATGGATTTGGGAATGATCAGAACACAAGTGGTAGCACCAATTCAAAGAATGCATAAAATCACCTAATGAGAGCCGAATGAGCGAAACAACACATCTTTGAAGGCAATTTTGCTGGAGAGAAAGACACTGAAGATCACTGAACTTTTGAAGAGGTTAAGTAGGAATGAGAGAATATTCTCATTCACATAAACATAACAGGGCTCCAATGTCAGACATGGCAGCATCTTCCATTAAGTTATGATTTCGCCTCAAATGATGAGTGACTGAGAATTGTCCTAGTGTCTTTTACTTGGATCAGATTCACCTATGCGAAGGGTATTACACTTTATTGACTTAATGCTGTGTTTTTCATGTATTTGTTTTTTTTTTTTTTACGATATGCATTACATGTTTTTTCCTTTCTACAGTGAATGCTGAGAAAGTGATCTTGTTCTTGGAGATTTGTAATGTGAAAACAGAGTAAGTCAGAGAGCTGCGACTCAAAGCAAATCTTAAGAATTGAGTTTGACTGCTTTATTTGTTGACATGGAAACAGAACTGGAGAATTGAGTGACTTGCTAAGGAAAGTCAGTATGCTTTTCACAGTAGCTGATTATGTCGCTGCCCCATTCTCTCCTCTATGACTAATGCTGGAGACACGGATCTTAACGCATTGTCCTTATCTACTAGAAGTGAGAGTTTCATTAATGAAGATTTCTCATAAAAGGCTCATGAGATCATTACGCTATTTTAATAAGATATACAGAATTATTTACTGTTGACAATTTTCAACTCTTCACAGAAACTCACAAATCAAAAGTTTTTCTTTTCTTTTTTATTTTCACAGATTCTAACATTGCTTGTGGTTTACCCACAAATCCTTTGAAATCTATTAGTGTAGAGGGGGAAATCCTCTGATAATAAGTGGCTATTCACAATGACACCTTCTCACTAAGTATTCATGGGATCACGCTGTCTGACAGCTTGTTTGGGCTATGTGAAAGACAAACTGTCTTAAATTTATCTGTCTCCTCAGTAGAAAAGAAGAGAAATTGTTCCCTCCCGATTCTCACGACAGTACAATCATAGAAGTTAAGGAATACAGTATTGAATCTAAGGACAGAAAGAAGGTTTGACTTCATTTTATGTGTCTTTGGAAAAAGGTAAAAAATGGTTTCCTGAATACTTTGCCTCAATTTGGTAAAATTGAGCATAAATGCCCTACATGTTTAAAAAACATCCATGGCCCTGCATTTACATTCCTTGATTGTTTCAAGCAATGCTTGTATGTATTTCTTTGAGGTGTGCATTTTATTCACTGAAATAACCCCAGAGCATTAGTGGTACAGTACAGTAAGACAGTACTAAATTCTCCAAACTCGCCTCTCCTAATGATGACAAATTACTTATCAGAAAGCTCACAAAAAAACCCTAAAAATAAATACAGCAATGAAGTCTAGTTCCAGACTTGATGAGTCAGGACGGAGATATGCAGGGTGTCTCAACACGCTCAGTGGCAAAGTGGAGGGGGAGAACTATGGGAGACAGTATATATATATATATATATATATATATATATATATATATATATATATATTGTTTAGTTGAGACACCAATAACATTCTTCTATAAATATTTTTATTAATTCTCTTAGCATTTCATACATTGTGTTTTGATTATAATCTCCATTCTCTGGCAACTTCTACATGATTCAACTTTGTGTTCTCATAAAACAAAGCAAAGCAAAGGAGCACACTCTGAGTGCAATTTGTGCTGTGCAGGGCCATGAATTGGAGTGTGTTCTACCTACCAGGGGCCACACCCTTAAAGGAAACCAATCCTTTACTTCCCAGAAGCTACGAGTGGGACTTCATGCCCAACGCCCTGTACTGTCATGGAATTTTGTCTGGCTTAAAATTATGCATGTCTTTTTTTATAACAGATTTTCAGAGTTGGTGTCTTTGTGAGGGAAAGTATCAGAGGAAGATATCGAAACTAACAGCTGTACAGTTGGAGACTTGATATTTTAATACCGATGACCTTTTCATGGTACCATGACCTTTACAGCAAATTTGAGTTATCTAGTCAGATTCTTTTTATTATCTGTCAGTCTCTCTCTCTCTCTCTCTCTCTCTCTCTCTCTCTCTCTCTCTCTCTCTCCCTCCCTCCCTCCCTCCCTCCTTCCTTCTCTGTCTCTGTCTCTCTGTTTCTCTCTGTGTCTCTGTCTCTCTCGCTGTCTCTCTCTCTCTCTCTCTCTCTCTCTCTCTCTCTCTCTCTTTCTCCCTCCCTCCCTCCCTCCCTCCTTCCCTCTCTGTCTCTGTCTCTCTGTTTCTCTCTGTGTCTCTGTCTCTGTCTCTGTCTCTGTCTCTGTCTCTCTCTCTCTCTCTCTCTCTCTCTCCCCATATATTCATCCATTCCTATATCTACTTTTGCAGAGTTAGGGATGGATCCCAGGGCTTGTGCATGCTTGGCAATTACAGAACCATATTACTGGCCCATAATTTTCGTTATCTCTATGGGAACACTTATCTCCAATAATTGGAATGATGTACACCAGTATGTGAGACTGAGAGTGCTAACATGTGTTTACTTTTATCACCATAGAATCTCATACTTTTTCCAATAATTAAAAATATAGCAGGAATATTTTCTATTAGAAAGGATATTGTGTTATGAAATATATTTGTAGCAATGCCTGATACACTTTCTTGGGTAAAATGAATTAGTATTTGTCCTGAAAATGAGAGTTGATGTCTTTAAAAAATATGTCTATTGTATTATTATATTCAGTACTTGGATGTCTGTCACAGAAAATATTTGATACAGCAAATTATTGCAAACCTAGGACATGTTTCAAACTGTGATATATGTATATGTACATATAATGTATATATATTACAATATAAATACATTTAAATGAGCCATTAAAGTATACTATAATGTCATCAGATTCGTATTTCTTCAATTAAGTATTCACATTTAATTTCTCCATAGCATCCTGCCATGAATTTCTATGAAGACATCGATGTATTGTTACATTTCACAGAATTACATAGCAAATGAGAAAGATACCTTGCTTTTGAATTTAGCTCACACTCACTCTCAGATCTCTGGTATATGTGAGACTTTGTAAATCATCTGTCATTTTAAAACTGCAATTCTGTTTTTCTCTTCCCTCTACGAAGGTGTCAGAGGCCAACCCTGGGTTGTTACTCCTTTTAATCTTTTCCAGGCTCATGGATATTTCACTCTATTCCGTGAAGAAGGCTGACTTTGTCACAGGCCTTAAGTCTTTCTGGGAGTTGGAGAGTGTATGTGTGAACAAACTGTGCAAGGTCATTGAGACTGTAGGATTAAAGCACCTTCCAGAATTATTTCTTCCCACCACCCTCCCCTTCATTCCACACATGCTTTCCTACCCTACTCCTGCCATTCTCCCCCACCCCTATCAAAAAGCATGATAGTCATTACCCAGACAAACATTGAAAAAGAAGTTGCTACACACAGCCCAGACTGTGTAGGAGAGAGGTGCCACACACAATTCCCCCCTTGTTCTGCTCTATTGTGCCTGATGCTTTCTCTTGGGATGCAACCTTCATTTCAACCCAGTCTCCCCTCACATGTAAATCCAGCAGGCTTTGTAGATATGAATAGCTGTGCCCTGTAGCAACTAGACAGAAATGGAAGGAATGCGTGCGAAGTCTGCAGTATAGTATTCTGCTGCATGGTTGAGGCTTAGCTCTGCTTAATTGTTGGAAAATATTGGGACATTATTTCAGACATTGAAGTTAATAAGTTTTTAATTTTGCAAAGTTCCTTAAATAAGTGATCTCTGGTTATACTTCAACTTCTTTGTGTAGCACAGTTAGGTTATTAAAACACCGTAGGAGATAAACTAGGCTTGTGTTAATTTTAATACTAAGTTAAACTTTATTAACTGAGGAAGAGAGAGAGAGAGAGAGCTGCTATATTCACATGCCCAGTTTTCTATACAAATGTAATAGAAGCTTTAATAAATGTAAATAATGACATGGGAGATTCAAACAGACAAAAACACGAAACTTATTAAAATATGATTAGGGAAATATAAAATCGATTGCAATTTAAATTGATACTCTGATTATATCGCAGGAGAAAGTTCTTGAAGTAAATCTTAATTCTTATAAGGAAAAGATGAATTAGATTGAATTTTCTTTCTTCTAAATGTATTTTACATCTTATAGTGTATAATTTTATCATACATTACTGAAGGTGACTAGAGTTATTTGAAATTTTGACGCTTTCATCAGAATTTCAGATGCTAGGTGATATCTATCAGTGCTGGCAACATAAATTTGCTAGGCTCATTTGGTTGACTAAAATATGTTAAATTATATAATAGTCAAATTAAGATTCTAAGATAAAATTAGACCAGCACGCAAATCTCTTTCAAGATAATAAACAGTGATAACGCCCTTTACTTTGCCACAGCACAGAGGTAATACACATTCAGAAAGAAGTCTGGATATGGGAATGAGTTCCAGGAAAATGAGTAAGCTACACTCTCTCTAAAATCCTTTTAGCTTCAGTAATAATACTATCCTTAAACACAAATAGGGAACATAATATCACTTCAAATGCATTCACTGGGAAGAACTATTCTAGGCCAGAAAGCTAGACATGGGAGAGGAAGAACCAATGTAAACTCTGTTGCTACAAGACAATATGAGAAAGAGGAATACTCCTCCATTGTTGGTGGGATTGCAAGCTGGTACAACCACTCTGGATATCAGTGTGGAGGTTCCTTCAAAAATTGGACATGGTACTACTTGTGGACCCTGCTATACCACTCCTGGGTATTCACCCAAAAGATATGCTAAAGCATATAACAAGGACACATGTTCCACTATATTCATAACAGCCTTCTTTATAATAACCAGAAGCTGGAAAGATCCTAGATGTCCCTCACCAGAGGAATGGATACAGAAAATGTGGTACATCTACACAATGGAGTACTACTCAGCTACTAAAAACAATGACTTCATGAGATTCATAGACAAATGGATGGAACTAGAAAAATATCATCCTGAGTGAGGTAACCCAATCACACACACACACACACACACACACACACACACACACACACACACACACAAACAAACAAACCACACATGGTATGCACTCACTGATAAGTGGATATTAGTCCAAAAGTTCAGATTACCCAAGATACAATCTACAGACCACATGAAGCTCAAGAAGAAGGACAGCCAAAGTGGGGATGCTTCAGTTTTTCTTAGAAGGGGAAACAAAATTATTTATAGGAGGGGATATGGAGACAAAGTTTGGAGAAGAAACTGAAAGGAATGGCCCTTCAGAGCCTGTCCAACTTGGGGATCCAGCCCATACACATACAGCCACCAAACCCAGACAGTATTGCTGATGCTAAGAAGTGCATGCTGACAGGAGCCCGACATAGCTGTCTTCTGAGAGGCTCTGTCAGAGCATGACAAATATAGAGGTAAATACTAGCAGCCAACCATTTACCTGAGAATGGGGTTCCCACTGGAGGAGTTAGAGAATGGATTGAAGGAGTTGAAGGGGTTTGCAACCCCATAAGAACAACAATACCAACTAACCAGAACTCCCAGGGACTAAACTACCATCCAAAGAGTATACATGGACAAACCCATGGCTCCAGTGTCATATGTGACAGAGGATGGCCTTGTTGGGCACCAAATGGAGGAGAAGCCCTTGGTTCTGCCAAGCCTCAACCTCCCACAATAGGGGAATGTCAAGGCAGGGAGGCAGGAAAGGGTGGGTGGGTGGATGGGGAAACACCTTCATAGAAAAAAGGATGGGATGGGAAACTTGGAAAGGGGATAACATTTGAAATGCAAATAAAAATATCCAATAAGAAAGATTCCAAATATAACTAGGATGAGGAACTGGGATTATCATGGGATTAAGGTTTCAGACAGCCAACGAAGAGTCAAACAGTACTTGGAATAATGATCAAATTCTAGTGTGCATAAATGAGAACACGCAAGGGAAAGGGAAATATGCTGGTGACATGTCAGAGATGTTTTAATCGGCAGTTTTCACATAATTGAATCTTGCACACAGATTTCTGAGGTTTTCAACCCATTAGTTTGGTTCCCTGGCTTCTCCTAGGTTGCAGGATTGAATCTCCATGCCTGTTGTGTATGTACCGACAGAAGCTGCTTTCTCTCTTTTCAGTATTTCCTTTTCTTAGCGAAGGTTAATACCTTTTATATGTTACAGACTACAGACAGAAACAGCCACGTTCGCACTGTGGTGCAATGTACCGGGAACAACCAAGGGAGGATTACACACATGACTGGGCACAGCCTACCCATTCGCTTTCCTGCTTTACTGTTAACAAAGGGCCATGTTTTCTAACACTGTGAGTGATTAACAGAAGGGAGGTCAAATTTAATCTTTTCACTGTTGTTTATGAGCAGTTTGATTTCCTTAATTATATTGACATTTCTATGGAATGCATCCTGAAATCTCACTAGCTTGCCTGTCCTATACCACCCCCACTCCCACACACACCTTGGAAATTATCTCTGCTCACCATGTGAAATAACACAGCAAAATGGGAATTGAAGTTAAGACACACAGTAAAATCTCTTAAAATATCTTGCCTGTTTGTATGCATTGAAAGTGGGCCTGTAACTGGGACACCCAGATCTGAGCCCTAGAGACCACGGAGGAAAGCATCGTATTTTAATTGTCCCTTTTTATGAGAAAATCTTATGAATAATTCAATTCCAATCTGAAGCCTTAGGTTTGAATTTGAAACAAGCCAACTTAACGTAAAATTCTCCATCGTACTGATTTATACTTTACAACGAGTGGTATTTGTAATTCAGCTTGTCAATAATCCTATATTCTGAAGAGCTGAGCTGTTCCTCAGAAGATCTAGTATAATCTTATAACAATATGTAAGACATTAAGGGTAAACAGTTTGGCTGCTTGAAGACCCATGACTGCCGGCTAGTGTCACAGTGCTTAACTTTTCAGAAGTCTGATACATTTTTTTGCATAGTTTTTCTAACATTTCAGTGATAATTTCCATCTCTCCGATGCCATATCTGCTCCAGTAACATCCCAATGCCAAATTAGGATTCTTTTTTTCTTTTATTGAAAATAGATTATTTTCTCATACTGCACATCCTGGCCACAATTCCCCCATGCTTTACTTCTGAGCTACCGCTCATCTGTCCTCTTTCTCAGATCCGTCCCCTCTCCACCTCCTCTTCAGAAGAGAGCAGGCCTTAGAGACAAAAGCAAAACAGGACAAAACTAAGTCAAGGTAAATGACCTCCTATCAAGACTGGACAAGGCAACTCAACAGGAGAAAACGTGTTCCAAGAGCAGGCAAAAGAATCAAAGATACACCGACTCCTCCTGTTAGGAATCTTATAAAACCCTCAAGCTACCAGCCATTATATATGTAGAGGACCTAGTGCAGACCCCGCAGGTCCTGTGTTTACCACTTCAGTCTGTGAGCCCATGAGAACCCTTCTTAGCTGATTCTGCGACCTCTGTTCTCTTGGAGTCCTCAATCTCCTCTAACTTCTGGAGTATTTCCTCTCCCTCTTCTACAGGGTACCCTGTGTCTGAGGAGGGGCACCCAGTGGAGACTTCTAATTTAAACTCTCCCTCTGCATGTCAAGTCGGAGGTTCCTGGACTTGCTTGCACAAGCTGCAGAAATCTCTGATGACTACCTGTGTGTGACAATAGCAGAATATCAACAGGAATAATTCATTGCATTTACTTATTGTCTGTCTTGGTTGGGTCTATGATTCTGCCTATAAGTTCATTTACCATATAGATTTACAGGAAATGAGTGTTTACAGTGTTAAGTCATTAGTGTTTGGACATTTCTTTTCTTCAGTTCTATTTATTCAATATACGTTACAGATTAAATTGTAAATATGTTTTATTTCGTTCATTTGTCTTTGGATGGGAAGTTGTCTATGGATGTATTTTCTAGTTTATCTCAACACTGAAAACCTGTTGATTTCCGCACATTTGTCTTATTCCTTCCAAACAGTGGGAGAATTTGTTAATTTTCAGTTTTGACTGGACTCTGGAGTTTTTCTATCTACGTAATCACACCTTTAAAACAATAACTTTATTTGTAACCAATATTCACTTAGACTCATTTTGGTAATAAATTGAATTTAAGACTTGTTATAATGGAATATTGTCTAACTTCCAGGATTGTGGTTATAATTGTTATGATTCACAGTGTAAAACACCTGACAATCAAGAGGAATCCTCTGGTCTCCCCTCCCCTTTCTCTCCCTGCCACACACACACATGGATGCGCACGTGCGCGCCCGCGCGCGCACACACACACACACACACACACACACACACACACAGAGAGAGAGAGAGAGAGAGAGAGAGAGAGAGAGAGAGAGAGAGAGAATAGTTTTTGAGGGAGAAATTAAAAGAATAACTAGAAAATTTGTGTGGGGTGTACTATTTTATCTTTTGAAAAGCCAGTGAACTCTTTATCCTAGCCGTATTTATTAAATGTCATTTTGAGAAGTTGAGATTATAGTAATTATTTACTCTTACTGCAATACTGTGTGTAACTAGCAGAGTTATTAGATATATCCAATTTAGAAAAATCTGTTTGCATAGCTAAAAGATTCACTATTCTTTAAGAATTTTTTTTCCTTTTCTTTTTTTTGGAGCTGGGGACCGAACCCAGGGCCTTGTGCTTCCTAGGCAAGCGCTCTACCACTGAGCTAAATCCCCAACCCAGGAATTTCTTAATAATACTCCGTAGGGAGTTGCTTGCATGCAACTGTGCTTTCAATGGGACACACGTGACTGAAACCATTCTAGAGTGATTATAAACAATCCTCGCTAATGTGACACTCACCTGTACTAACTCAGGTTCTCAAAACAACAGGAAACCATGCAGGACGAAATGCATCGAAGAAAGCAAAGCTTTGAGTCACCATCTTAAGTGGCAGTGTCTTGCAGTGGTGGACAAGATTTGTTTGTGCTTTGTGCCCAGAAGGGTGGTGGGGAGCAGTTTCTAAGACTCGCTGCACCGTCGCTTTCTAAATATTCAGTGATGAGGAATTGATGAAATAAACTTGATATATAAATTCAGTGAAATATACAATTTAGCATGGGAACAGATCCTGTGGGAAACATGAAAAAATATATAGAGCTAATGTGAAAACTATGTTAAGTATAGAAAATGCATGTGATATACAATACAAAACGGAGAACACGAATAGAGCCTGCACTGTCGTAAAACTATATATGTGTGTGGACCCAGAGTGGGAAGAAGAGTATTTATTAAATTGTTGGGATTATAGGTGATATTTTACAGAATACTTTTTTAAAGAAACAGATTAATCTCTTCGTTTAGTCTCTCGGGATCTCTAGGCTTTCTATTTAAGGGCATGGTATAATAAAGGTTTATTTGGTCAGAACTATTAACACAGACTGGAAAATCAAGATGCGAGTGTTCAGTTTTAGGAAACTTAAGAATTACATAGCTTTTTTCCTGCTGTGGGCTTTGTATTTTTCAAGAATTTTAATTAATTTTTCTTGTAATTAATTTTTCTCAAAATTATTTAACTTTTTACTTTATCCAGCACCAAGTCACATCATTTCAAGAAGTTAACGATTATAGCAACTTGACACATTGCATGTGTATCCACCTATGTTTGTCAAAATCAAGCAATCATTCGATAGATATAAAGCTCCCATCTAATTTTGTGTGTCTTGTTCATAGAAGAACTTTAAACAAACACAGGAGATGGGACATTGTCCTCAACTTTGGGCTTTCAGTCTAACGCTGATTCTGCCCACTGTTTTTCAGATGCTATTAGGGATTTTAGTTGGGAAAGAGCCGCTAACTTACTTAAGTTTACAGAGCAAATAATGTAAGAATTGATAAAGTCTAGGCCTGTCTCCCAAGTTTATTTTCCCCATGGTTTTAAGTGTTGCTAATAAGTAGTTTCTGTGGCAGTGGATTCTTAGATGAAACCCTGCAAACCGTAGCAAAAACTCACGAAATAAGATGGTGTGCAGAGTTAAACTTATGCCCCGGATGTCATTAAAGAAAATGAGTAAAAGGATCAGTCCCCTAAAGAAATCAAAACTGACTATAAAACGTCAGATTGGCTTGCAGAAGGGGTTGTGGTTTTAGGCAAGTCTCCAGGAACCCATTACCTAATCGTATAGAGAAAGGAAGGAGCATGCCAATTCTAAAACCACTGGAGAAAGACGCATGGGAGCAAGAAACGGAATGGTGGGTTTCAGAAAGTGTAGTAGCTGCAGCGCAGTGTTTCCAAGGCCCACAGAGCACGTCAGAAAATCCGAGAGAAGAAAACATAAAAAGTTGACATTCACTTGACCATGGGGTCTCCTGTGCTATTAGTAAAGACCTCCAGAGAAAGGCTGCACTTGAGTCAGAGATCACTCCAGAGCGTTGTGCAAGAGGATGTGTGCAGTAGGACAGAAAGAAGAAGAATGCTTTTCTCCTAAAGGCTTACATTGTACTGTCAACTTGACTCGTCTGCTCGGAAGTATTTAGAGGTACAGTTTACAGAGTGGATCACTTCTGTTGCCTTTTATCAGATAGAAACAACAACAAAAACCACGAGTTGTACTTAGTGTAATTTTTAGACCTCAGAAATTTCTGTACGAGCCACCATGTGATTTACTACCAGTCCCCCCATAACATTACCCTTGGTACGCCATTGTCGAGCTAGAAAGGCCCTGAGAATAATATAAGTGCCCATGACCCCAGAACTGGAGTCACTTCCGGCAGACTTCTGTGTATGCTGATTTACCTCTATCTAGGCTTAAGCTTGTTCAAGAACCGTTCTTAGTATAAGTGGAGAATAAAAACCACCGAAGAGGGGTCGCCATGCAAACTTTCCTTCACGTTAGATACGCTCTTTGCTCTGTTTCTGTGGCATCCCTTTTTGACGTCCCCCCGCCCCCCTGAGGCCCTCTAGTTAGCTGAGCGATCGGACTTTAATACTTACATGCACTTTAAATCTCTAGACTTACATAGTTATACACGATATAACTATGCTTCCCCCCCCCTCTGAATTCAAAACATTTCTTTCTATTGTTGGCTTTACTTTAGTGTTTACGTGTTTTCTCAGCTCTTTACCTACTGTCTTCTTAATTATATTCTGCCAGTCTCTATTCCATGCCAGCTGACGTTAATGGTAAAATATTCAGCATTTCTAGGCTAGATATGTTAGGACTTCTTTTGCTTGGGATAGGCTCGGCCACTGTAATTATGCTTGTGGAATTGCCGACCGAAATTTCACAGACAAATGTGATTTGAATGTTACTGTGTAAACTTAGCTTCTGTTCTTAGCTGTAAATGTATGTAATTCACTCATGTATTTTATCTCTGTATGTCCAAAATGGCAAAGGGTTTGTGCATAAAACTTTATTATATAGAAGTTGCAAAACGTTTAGAGAATCGGGCTGCAGAAAGAAGAAATGAATTTTTAGGGAGGCAAACACAATCACAATGATAAGAAATGACTCTTTCTCATTCTTCTGACTTTCGAGGGCTCATTTGTACAGTTCTTTGCCGAAGGCCACTGTTCACTGTTATGTCAGTGGAGTAGTGCAGTATTTTATGCTAATACATTTTTCTTATTCTGTTTGATGGCTACCATCTATGGCTTCTTGGAGATAACGTGGCTCTCTAAGTTTTCTGTCTTTTATTTGTCAAACTGTGCATATTTGTTATTTTCACTGTGTGATTTATAAGTGATGTAAAGTTTTTAGCTTCTGGATGGAGAGATTCCATTTGGTTTTAAGTTTTAGTAATTATTTTCCTGAGGATTTTTATGTACCATGACATGCTTATATTTTTAATAGTACTCACTAGAATTTTTCCAAAGTTTGCATATACTAATTTGTTCATCAATTTCTGGTGTCCTTTGCTTTATTTACAACGATTGATAGAGTTTTATGCTTATAACTATTTTGTTGTCTGAGGCTATATAATAAATTTCCTATTTATCGAGTCTTAAAAAAACAGAATGATTTTTAAGTTCTAAACCATCTAAGAAACTTGCATAGCATTCAATGGGCCATTGTTCCTTTTATTCCTCTATGCAGAATACTTGAAAATAAATTATGAGTACTAAACTGATGTATGTGGTATTAAAGGTATAATATTTAGAACCCAAAACTTTGAAGGCAGGCAGAGAGCCATGGGATGATGTCCTATGGGTAGAACGTAGTGAAGGATTATTTTAGAACTGTGTTTCCTTATATAAAAAACTTCTAATATTTATCGTAAGAGACAAGGTGATCAAATTAGAAAATATTTCATCTGGAGCCTGGAATTTATATGTGCTCAATAAATGTCAGCTTTTATCAGAGCATTATACATGTTATTCCAACAAATGAAGACAGACCTGCTGAAATTTTGATCTTTATTCTATTTTCTACTGGTAGGGAGAGTAATGACAATTCACGTTAATTACTTTCTAATTAACAGGGAGGAGTCTTTTGAGATCAACAATTTAGCATTACAGTTAAGTACCACATTGTGTATACAGAAAAAGCACATGTTCACATGGCAACTTTTTATTTTTATTTATTAATATTCATTCATTCATTCATTCATTCATTTATTTTCATTTTCTTCCATCTCTAAGTGCTGCCCAGGATTTATTATAGTGACAGAATTGGACATTAAGCCACAGTGCTTTAGGCCTGGAGGCTATTCAAAGAGATGGCAGTCGCTCTAATGTTTCCTTAATTAGGGAAACGGTATTTGGAGGTCGTATCTGTGGTAATGGGGCTAGAAGAGGTTTTCCTTGGGTCCCGGAAGTCAGGTAGAGGATGAGAATCAGGAGACTGTTGAGACATGAGCATCACCTGTCTTCTTCCCTGTTCATGTTTTCCGCATTTTTTTCTTTAAAACTTGTAACAAAATTATGTTACCATGAGAATAAATGTTCTGTTCTAATAAAAAATGGATTAGTAAATAGTAAACAGTTCTACTAGATGGTAAGTACATTTTGAATTTAAAATGTTTGAAGTATATGTTAGATGGGAGAAATGTGGACTTTTGTGGAAGTTCTTAAGGAGTTACTTTTCACTTTAATTTAAGTGTATGTGTTTGTGAAAGCCGTGTGTGTGTGTGTGTGTGTGTGTGTGTGTGTGTGTGTGTGTGTAGAAGAGACATTGGGATCCTCTGGAGCTGGAGGGACAGGTGGTTGTGAACTGCCAGATACATTTGCTGAGAGCTGAACTCATCCTCTAGAAGATCTAGAAGTAAGTATTAGTAGCCATAATTTCTTGGTACGAAAGGATATATGATAGCACATTACAAGAGATTGCAGAACTTTTTTTTGTCTATGACACTTCCATAAGAGTGTAAGAGTCACTTAAGTTAAAGCTGAAGTGAGTTGTAAGTCCCCGTAAATGATTGGGATCTTCTCATGATTCTAAGCCATGGTTTAAGCCATTCAAAGTTTTTGTTTTTAGCACTTCTTCCACCAATATTCCTAAATCACTTGAGATTATGTATCAGGGTTTTTTTTTCCTTTTCTTTTCTTTTGAACAATTCCTGTGTATTGGATAGAGGCATAGCATAGAAAAAATATGAAATCTAGACTTTAACTCTGTCTTTGACATCATGGGGGTATAGAATATTTGAAAACATTTTCTAAATAAGTTATGGGAAAATATTTTTATTTGACAGTGTCTCAGGCTTCCCAGAACCTCTGACTCAAGGCAGATCCAGCCACATGAAATCACTTACACTCCTGTACCTGTGAGAATTATGAATTCAAAATTTCTAAACATTTGATCTTGGCTCCCAGAACTACAAAGGAAAATGTTCTGAACAGCCATGAAGCTACACCATGAACTCTTGTCAAGGAATGGTTATTCTCCTTCAAAAAGGCAAAATATTCTAAAATATCACTTCCAACAACCTGTACAGTAATTGGAACACAAAGCCAAGTGATTGCATTAACTTGCTTAATTTAATATTTATGAAATATTAGTTTCCTGAAAGATAGTTTAACAGCTGAGAAGAGGGAAATAATCCTGGAGATTTACAGTCGCTTTGGGATTCCCTTTCCCATGTACAAACAGCTTGATTGCATGGCCAAAGCATCCTGAAGGTCAGACTGAGAGTCTAGAACACACTGGCCACTGATGAAGCCACTCACTTATCCCCACAAAGCTGACAGAGGTCAAAGTGCTTGGATTGTTATTTTCAACGTTCTCATATCTTCCTACTTACTACTGTACAAGCAATATTTAAGAGATAATGTTTCCAGACACATAAATATTTTCTTTGCCACCAAGTATCAGATCAAAATGCTGGAGAGTTGACAAACTATACTTTTATTAAGAAAAGTTTTTTTTCTGTTGTCCCTCTCAACCTTTCTTTTTGAGAACTTGGTGTATTGTGGAGGAATGTAAAATTTTCAAGTGGGTTTAATAAAAATCACTTGAAAATTTATAATATGTCCATGTATTAATATCAATATTTTTGTCTATAAAAGTAGATGGCTCTATACTGTTGCTTTTCTTGAAATTATGTTTAACTTCTAGTGCTAAAAATTTTAAAACCTAGTTGAGAATTTTCTCATTTTAATAACCTTTGTCTTTGTAAAACTAAAATTTTCAACTTTATATAGCAACTAATTCAATTTTCATATCTATAATGGATAAAACTTTTATTCGACAATCTCTATTATAAAAACTATCATTGTAAGAAATTATAATTTTTATAATTTATTTTCCAGTAAGTGCTACTCTATCTACCAATGAAAGACCCCTTACACTCTGATGATGGGAATGCAATTTAGTGCAGCATTGTGCAACAATGTGGTGTCTCCTTAAACTATAGTTGCACTTACCCTACGCTTGTGTGTCCCTGCTCCATTTACACCTGTCTCAGACATATCTACAATATGTCTCACCACACTATTCAATTATCTAATAAGAAACAACTGAAGGCAGGAAATTATTTTAGCTCACAGTTTGAGAGTAGTCCAGAATGGTAAGCACAGTATTGAGCAGCTAGGAGGTAGCAAGGTTAGGAGCACTTGTGAGACTGTTGGATAATATTTGGGGAGATAAGAGAGCAGGGATGGGTTTTTTAAGTGGTGTCAGGCTGCCTTAGAATGTTCCACTTTCTCCACCTGTGTCCCAACTTCTAAGCTTTCCCCAACCTCTCACGATAGCAACATCATCAGACATTCAGTCACATGCGTCTGTAGGGGAAGATTTTACATTTGTTACTAGAAAAATATGAGTGGAGTAAAATCAAAATGCTGAAAAGGCCCCTGGAGTAGCTTGTTGGTGGTAGCTCTATTTACAATAGCCATGACATAGAAGGAATAACAAAAGTATAAATGAACTGTGGCATATATGCCCAATGGGATCTTATCCAGCTATAATAAAGTGTGAAATCCTGTAATTGGGTTAACATGGATGGATCTCAAAGACATTTTATTAAAGAAAATTAATCAGGCAAAGAAAGACAACTATCACAAGAGCTCAGTCCAATGTGGACTATAAAAAGAGTTGATCTCATAGAAGTCAAAGGCACAGTAGTTAGTGGTTCTAGGAGCTGGGAAGAAGAGGACAAGAGAACACAGGAATCAATCAACAGGTACAAGGTTAGTGATTGAAAATTATCTGTTAGGAGTTGTGTAGCCCAGCAGAATGAGGCATATAACAGGAGTGCAATCAATCCTGTGTATGTCACATAGAAGAAAGAAATTTGAATGAACTTATCCTAAAGAAAAATTACAGACGTTTAAGGGATGGCTATACCAACTAATGTTGGCTGATTACTTCTCAGTGTGTACATGTATCTAAGCATCATGTTTAACCGTTAATATACAGGAACACTATGGATCAACCAAAATATGTAAAAAATCAACATGCAGAAGAATACACAACACCTAACTCCCAATGTTAGGATGTTACATTTATATCTAATGAGTCACTTCCTGCCCAAAACCAAAGCTCCAGCACCTGAGAATAGCTGTGTTGTGAGCCTTTGAGATGGCTCGAGATGTGAGCGGCCTTGGCTATTCTCACCGTCTCTCAGGAACTTGTGAAGAAATGGAGCAAGTTAATTATAAGCGTGATTCCTGAGTGAACAGAAAAACCAGAATTAGGTCTCTCAGAGGTCATTCTTTTTTTTTAAAAAAAAATATTAAAAAAATAATAAGTAAAAATAAAAGTCCGTCCTTCACAGCTTCTGTGCGTTAATGATACAAAATGTGTTTTATGGAAGTAGAGCTCTATAATTTGCAACGATGATTTAAAGACCTAATTTGATTCTTATCAACTAATTCTCGATGTGCTAATGTGGCTGGTAATTACTGCTACTGGTGGTTTTTTAAACATGTTGAAGTCTAACATTGCCAAATAGTAATATTAATAACAATAATAGGCATATTTACAGAAGTTTTATTCAACTCTTAGCAGATTCCTAGTCCAGTAGCATCGTGTATAGAGCAAGCACCCATCCTTCTTTCAGGGACAGACTACAGTACTGGGTTGCAGTAGTGATTTGGTTACTTAACAATTAATTTGGATAAAAGTAATTTCAAAGCAATTTTCACCCAGTGGTACAGTTCACAAAATCATAAAGGTGTTAAAGTTTACCTATAGGCAGGGAAGTATCTACAATTATTATCCAGGGTAGAATTTACTAATTATTAATTTTATTTACCCTTCAGAATAAGTACAAGCATTTGGTGTTTTATTACAGCCACCTGAGCTTTTATTCCTCCTATGTCCAGGGAGGGGGACACAGAAAGGACACAGTTATCTAAGTAACAGACAGACAAGGTGAAATTACAAAAAGACAGTGGGTCTGACTTTCTTTGACTGTGAGAACATGTCCTAACCCACTGAGAACATCATGCATGAAGTAATGAAAGCCTGTGACTTGGTAAAGCTGATATTGTCTGAAAAGTCACCTAAGTGAATAAGATATATGGAACAATAGATGACAAAGAGTACATTACCTTTTCTTAAGTTGCTATGAAAATATATCTCAGAAAAGCAGTCAATGAGCAAGGATATATTTTGACTCACAGTTTGAGGGTACAGCCCATCACAGAGCAAAAGCCTGACAGCAGGAGCCAAAGTAGATTAAATTACATCCAGGAAGTTAAAACGGGAATACAAAAGGGATGAACGATCACATTTGGTTACTCTTTTTTATAGTCAGTCTAAGATACAGCCCACAGGATCATACTGCCTATATCTAGGTCATTCTTCCTAGATTCAAACAATTTAGAACATCTTGCAAACATAAGCAGAGATTTTTCTCCTATGTGGTTCTAGATCCTGTGAGGTTGAGAGTATTAACCATCAGGGGCAGGAGAGATGGACTGGTGGTTAGGACTGATTACTCGCTACTCTTAATAGTGTCTAGGTTCAATTCCTAGTAGCCACATTTTGTGGTTCACAACTGTCTTTTACTCCAGATCTGATGTTTCTTTCTGGCCTCTACAGGCACGGGTCTATACATTCTGCACATAAACATTTACAGGCATACACACATTCATGTAATAAACAAAAGCATCTTAAAATAATATGGAGACAAAGTGTAGAGCAGAGACCGAAAGAAAGGCCATCCAGAGACTACCACACCTGGGGATCCATCCCATATACAGTCACCAAACCCAGACACTATTGTGGATGCCAAGAAGTGCTTGTTGACAGGAGCCTGATATAGCTGTCTTCTGAGAGGCTCTGCCAGATCAGGACAAATACAGAGGAGGGTGCTCACAGTCAACCATGGGGACTCCATGGGATCCCCAATGGAAGAGTTAGAGAAAGGACTGAAGGAGCTGGAAGGGTTTACAACCTCATAGGAAGAACAACAATATCGACCAACTAGACACCCCCCCCAGAGCTCCTAGAGACTAAACTACCACCCAAAGAGTACAAATGGACAGACCCATGGCTCCAGCCCCATGTGTAGCAGAGGATGGGCCTTGTCGGCCATCAATGATAGGCGAGGCCCTTGGTCCTGTGAAGGCTGGATGCTACAGTGTTGGGGAAAGCCAAGATGGGGAAGGCGGGAGAGAGTGGGTGGGTGTGTGGATGGGGGAGCACCCTCATAGAAGCAGGGGGAGGGGGTGGGATGGGGATATACAGAGAGGAAACCAAGAAAGGGGATAACATTCGAAATGTAAATAAAGAATATATCCAATAAAAATTCATATATTAGAAACTCACTCAGAAGGGGAAATGAATAGACATTAGAGGTTTACGAAGGGAGGGAATTGGTCAGGAGACAGCATCCAGTGGAGAATAGAGGTATGGATTAGGTGTTGGGGTTAGAGGAGTGGGAGAGAGAAGGGAACTTGGTGGTAAGGCATCTCTGGGAAGTGTGGGATACATGGGTCAGTGGTGGCTCCTAGGACTGTTGGGTTAACTAGCTGAGACTCCTAGCAGCAGGGGATATGGAGGCTGATGTGTCCACCTCCTATAGCCAAGCAGGACTTCCACTGGTGGGAGAAGGGCACCAACTCACCAAGAAAATCTTCAACCCAAAACTCAACCTACAAGATGTATAGATAATGATGAAGCAGAGATTGAAGGGATGCCCAACCGATGATTGGTCCCATTTGAAACCCATCCCAGCAAGCCAACCCCTGAGTCTATTAATGATACTGTGCTATGATTCTAGACAGGAGTCTTGTATAACTCTCTTCTGCAAAGCTTTATCCAGCAGCTGATGGGAACAGGTGCAGAAAGCCCAAGCCAAACATTAGGCAGGGCTCAGGGAGTCTTGTGGAAGAGTGGGTGGTGTTAGAAATGAGGGAGCATGAGGGGTCAAGAACCACACAAGAAGACCTACAGAGTTAATTAACCTGGGCCCATGGGGGCTCACAATGATTGAACCACCAGGCAAAGAGCACGCATAGGGCTCAACCTAGACCCCTACACATATGTGGCAGATGTACAGTGTGTTCTTTATGTTGGTTCCCTAAAAATTGGAGCACGGACTCACTGTGACTCTGTTGCCTCCCTTTGGATCCTCTTTCCCTAGCTGCGCTGCCTTGTCTGGCTTCGGCAGGAAGGATTCTCATAGTCCTACTGTGAATTGGTTTGCCAGGCTGGGTTGGTACCCATGTTGGGGGCTAGCATCTCTTCTCAGAGGAGTAGTAGGATGGGGGATACTCTGTGATCGGGGTGTAAAGTGGATAAACAATTTTTTTAAAGAAAGAAAATGTAATTTAAAAATAACCAATACAAAAGTGTACAATACAAGAGCATACCAAATAAGGAAGGCAATGAGTGTTGAGAAATTACAATTTTGTATAGGATCTCTCCTGTGTGTGAAGCTTGTGAAGATACGAAGTTTCATGTATTCTCAGGAATCCTTGATTTTCTGTTGTAGTTGATCGGAGGTGATCTGTGTGACCTATTGACGCCTGTTCTTTGTGGTTTCTGTCGATCTTGTTCTTTGATCTATTTGTCTATTTGGGGATCAGGAAACTGAGGAAGAAAAGTGAAGTTGGGAATGTGTTCCTCTGGTTTGTGCTCTGTGAAATATTCTTGGTCTGTATACTGCCCTGAAGGTTAACATGACTCAAAAAATTGCACTCTACAAGGGCCCCCCTGCTCTCTAACTTCTGTCTTTCTGTCTTGGTTTTATGAAGCCTGCTGCTAATGCTATGGGCTGTTCTTGTTTCTACTCTGTGCCCTCTGGTGCCCATAGGCACATCTTTAAATCGAATGACATTTATAATAATCTTCCATAAGTTATTCCAATTTGAATGTCTCATCAGTTGCTTGCTGGAAGACATACTGATATCTGGGGGAATAAACAACCCTTGTGGCCATTCAAACCTTTTCCTACAATGTCGTCAGGACGGGACCTGTCCCTCCTTCTCTGTGAAATGCCTGCAGATCCCTTCACCTTTTCCAGGTTTAGCTACTGTACCCCCTTTCCCTCTCTTCTGGACACTAATGTATGGAAATATTTATCTGCACCCCTAATTTAAACTCATACTTGCCTCATGGTTTTATTTTACTTATTTATTTGAACTTGATTTAATTGTAAGACACCCCAAAAACATTGGTAGAGGTTCTTAACATAGTTATTGCATACAAATAATGTTGCTGACTGTAGGTGTGATGTGGTGGGACAAAGCAGCAGAGGGCAATGACCAGCGTGTGTGTCACTCTCGAGTCCATATCTTGTAATAAAAAGTAAAAGGAACAAGATTTTATGTCAGTTGTTGTCAGTTAGAAAGACATAACTCCACAGGCTGAGTGTGAATGCCATTCTGTCTTCTAAGCGCATTTCTAACATGTGAGTATTTCTTTTCTTTTTCATTCTATATTTCTCCCGCACATTTTTGCATATTATCAGATCTGCTGGTGAGGAGGAAAGACGTTTCCATTCTAATGCTGCCTTCAACCTCGCCCCTCCTCCAGTTTACACTCTTGCCTTTGTTCCTACCCCACTAGGTGGGCACTGGCCTGTAGCTAATGCAGTCAAGGGCTTCACAGGCTCCAGTCCCTAGAAAAGGCAACAGCAGCAAACAAACAAGAAGAAAAGTCAGGGCAATTTCTTTTAGCATATTCAATAGCTGACATTAAAGCCTTCTAATCCTCCTGCTCCGGTGGTCAAAGCATTGCTAGTTTCTCTGTTTGAGAGAGTGAAGTATATTTTCGGGAAAGGCAAGCGACTTCTACGATTAATAATGATATTTTTAAATTTTACAACAGAGAATGATAAGAAACTTTCCCAAGACAATATAAAAATTATCTCTTACACACAAGCTTGTTCATAATTATTTCCAGTTTCTTTTGTACAGATTGGGGGACTCGAAATGAACTTGGAAGTGTCCCTTAGGTTTCCAGAAAAAAAAATATGGTAAAGAACAAGGGCAACTGGTGAACCATTTGGTTCCTGGCTTTATTAACTCTTAGCACCAGCAGTGACAATATGATGAACTGTCATCTCTACCTTAAACTCTCACCCTTGCCTTTCATTTGCAAATGAGCAAGCGTGTGGCCTGTTTTGAACACATGGACCATTAACTGTCTCCTTCTATTTGCATAGCAATGATAGTGAGTGGATGGTGATTTACTGCTCTGACTAGTATCATAAATAACAGATCATTTACGCTGCTAATCACACTCATTTCCATATCAATAATGCATTCTGGGCTGGGCTGGACGATGGCAATGGAATGGACTGGAATGAAATTGATTCCCTACTAAAATGCTGTAAAACAGGTATTTATTACAAGAGGATACGATTAAGTAATGTAGATAAGTGCCAAAGATATTTTTATACCTAATCCTGTTGATTGAATCAGAAAAAGTGTATGTTTACTAAAAATATATTTATCCCTTGGGTAAGCACAAGCGTGTAATATGTCCAAATCTGTGGGTATCTGTCAGCGTTGGTTGGTTATAATATGGTATCTGCCTCTGACTCACAGTTGCTTTGTGGGTGAGCCAGTCAGCTTTCACTTCTGCTACGTTGATCCTGACTGTGCCTGCAATTTGCAATAGTTAATGTTAAAATGACAAAAGAGATACTCAATTGGGATACTCAATGCAAGCATCATTACTAGAGCAAAAGGTGCGAAGTTCCATACATGGCTACACACATGCACACACACATGCACACACACACACACACACACACACTCGTGCAGACATACACAGATACATACATGCACAATACATACACACACACGCACAAACACACAGACATGCACACACATACACGCACAAGCACACATGCACACACATACATGCACAAACACACATGCACACACACAAGCATTTGTGATGGCTTTTATTATTTGAAACTGACTTATCAGTTATTAGCTGTTCTATAATAATTGTCCACATTTCTTTTGTTCTCTCAGCATTTCCTCATTGGTAGTATTCATCATTTGAAATTTTAGTTTTATTGAGTATGAAAGTTTACATTTCTTATGTCTCTGTCCACTGATAAAGAGGAATCAAATTGTAGAGAGAAATCATGTAACTTATTGATGTCACAGATCAATTGCAATCGTAAATTATTCTTCTGAGTCGATATTCATATTTTGAACATTTTGTGCCCAGAAAGTCTTGCGATGTTAAAAATTATAAAGTTTTATATATCCCTTCTCATTTAAACAATATCCAATTTCTTTATAAACCCTAAAACTATGGAAACACTTTATCTTTAGAGCTGCACATTTCTGCTCTCTACTCTGCCTCACCATTTGACCTCTCAGAATGTGTTACTCAGTGTGCATGTTGGTGCCCTGTGTCCTGACTTGGAGTTAGGTTGGGTAGATATACGTTTGATTTAAAATGAATCAGACTTTTCTGAGAGTTTGTAAAGACATTGCCTACTTGGGATTATACTGCTAGGGTGCAGTTTAATTTTATCTTGGAGCTATACATTGGACAAAAGTCTATACTTTCAAAAATAGAGCCGCAAGGAAACCTTCCACATTTACACTTTCCACGTCTTCTCATTCTCACAACCTAGTTCTGGTTTACTCTTTTTCTACTCGGTGGTTCTTAAAGAATTCTGGGAAGACACTGATTTTCAACCTGCAGTGTAAGACACTGAGCAATGTATAATCCCTCACGCTTAAGGCTCAAAGTGACAATTCCCAAAGAAAGTTTTTTTTTTTTTTGCATAAAATGAAGAGAATTTTTTCTACCATTGGACATGTTAGTTACAAAGCTGGAATTAGATTGGTGTAATTATTGGCTAAATGCATTAAAGGACTTTATTAGTGTGGGGAGATTTACATGAAAATTTGCAACGCTCATTGTTTTCCTAGAGAACTTTTTTTAGTGGTGGAATAGAGATCAGTCATTTTACATTTTATTCTTCATACATAAAATCCCCTATGGGATTAATTGACCAATTAAAAATTATTATACATTATAAGAAAGACTTGTTTTGTAAGGAGCATTTTAATGTGTAGACACAATTTCTACTAAATTCCATTCAAAATAAGCTCTTTTAGAACATTTGGATAGCGAATTTTGTTAAGGTTATTAAAAATATTTGCCTTTCTGACTGCAAAGCACAAATGTCATCCTTATGAATTCCAAATAAATATGACTAGCTATACGACTCTCCTTTTTAGCTTTTCGAAAAAATATTTAGGTCTTTAAAACCTATTGATATCTTTTTAATTTAAAGAATCAAAAAGATCTCTAAGGCAAGCAAAAAAAAAAAAAAAAAACAAAGAAAGCCTTATCAGTTCAAGTATTGCTAAGTATTGCTTTCATTCACTTCTTCAATTTTTCAATAAACATTTACTATTTATTGGCCATGTGGTAAGAATAGGGGATGCCCTGCCCTCATAACTCTTGCAAAGAGAACAAGTCAGAGAGCACAGAGCACGGCCCTGAAGGAGGTCCGAGTGGCACCAGCTCTTTCCTACACCGGAAGTATGAGTTGCTAGAAGACTTGAGGAAAACCTCACAAATAACCAGACTGTGTCTTTCAACAAGTTGTAGAAAGGAGCTTAAGTAAGAGGAAATGCTTACACTGAACACGCCAGATTCCTGAAAAAGGAAAAGGCCTCTATGGCTGCTTCTGCCCTTTCTTTGATTTTATTGACTTGGAAAACGGTGGAACCGAGTCCAGGTCCCCAGATTTAAAACTCACCATGCACACTGTAGAAGAGGCGAGTGAAAGCTTTACCAATACCAGCTGACCGTACCACTGCAGAAGTATTTAGGCAAATGTATGTGGCCTGTGTGTTGGAGATAGACTTCTACGCTAGATATTCTCTATGTTAAACAGATAAGTACATTTTGACTGTCCGTCTCAGAGCAGGGTTTAGGAATGTATTAACATACAGGTAGGCGTGAATATGTTTTCAGAATCGTTTTGAATGGGACCTGTAACATTTGTGAAATGTGGAATCAGGTATGAATAATAAGATGAAAATGTGACACGATGACCTATTTCTGTATCAAGGAAAGGCATGCGTGTGTGATATTCTCAGAATCCTTTTCTGTACTTAACAGATGTTTCAAGTTCCATTATGTACTCAGAAATATGATTTTATAACTGCACTGAGAATGAATTCATTTTAGTGCAGCAAAAATCTAAGAAATGCATTAGGCAAAATACTGTAAATAAGTATTTTGTTTTAAAAATACAAAATACAACAAAGCTTTTCTACCAGAAGTAGTAATGCAGTTTGAATACAAAGAGTAAAAACTGCCATCTGGTTTAGAACATTTTAGAATATATTAACTTTAGAATAGGGCATTGATTCAGTTTTAGGTACAGATAGGTGGTCTGATACATTCAAGTGTGTTCAATATCAAATAGCTAACAAGCAATGAAATGTATTCATCCAAAACCTTAACAAGATCTTTTATTCCATTGCTGTGATTGTCATTCCCATGGCTCACTACCTTTGTGTGCTAACCTAGGCCTAGTCCTGGAAGCTTTTGAGCCTCCATACAATATTATCTACCCCTAGAATGTTTCTGCCTCTAAGTCTTACTGGTGAATAACCTTATCCCTGCCTAGCTCTTTCTGAACTCTCACTGGCTGATTCAACTCTGCTGTTCTGGCTTAAAAACCTCCCCAAGTGCTGACTGCTTCAATTTCCCCTCCCTCCCTCCCTCCCTCCCTCCCTCCCTCCCTCCCTCCCTCCCTCCCTCCCTTTGCCTCCTTCCCTCCCTCCCTTCCTCCCTTTGCCTCCTTCCCTTCCCTCCCTCTCCTTCTCTCTTCTCCTCTCCTCCCCCCCCCCTCTCTCTCCCTGCCTTTCCTGAATTGATCTGCTTGGCCTCATAATAACTTTCACAATCTGTTCTAATCTTCTGGCTCCTTTTTGTTCTCTGGTTCATCTCTGCAGCCTGTCTCCGTACCACTGCCCTTTTAAAAACGCCTCCTTCTTCCTTTCTGCACTGTTCTGTTCAGTAGGGGTATATCCGACTCTGTCAATGTCTGCCACTCAATTAGATATCACTTTCAAACTTGGGTGCTTCTTTCTACAAACTAATTTTACCGCCATCCTATGGGATTAAAGGTGTGTGCTAAGGCCTAAGCCACAGCACAACTAGAAACAGTTTTTCTCTTCTTTTTCAGTAAATAGCACAATCCTGAGGTTCACGGTGTGATGAATACCCCGCAGCACAGAACACAGAACACATTATATGACATCCCTCTTCTCTTTTTGAAAATCTGAAACATATTTGATGCTTTCCCATCACATTCAAAATTTGAATTTATTAAACTTAGTAATTGCAAAATAAACTTTGTGGGACAACAATTTGAAGATAATTAAAGGTTGGTACACTTTAGAAACTTTTCACGTAATTATTCTTACATTAAAATGTTCTAATTAGTTTGTTGTTGTGAAGTTTTCCCTGTAAGGAAGCCACGTGCTTTAAAGAAACAGCCATCTCCAGTTGACAGTGAACCAGCAACATGAGAAGTGCACAGCGCATTTTAAGAAGCCTTTTTTGAGTTTCTAGCTTAGAGTTTTCATAAAGAATATTTTATTTTTCTTTATTTCTTGTGCTTTTTCAATTCATTAATAAATGGAAGGGATAATAGCTTTTAAATTTTATCTACTTTCACAGCACCCGCAGGACTATCAATAAAAGAAGTCATATAAGACTAGGTGTGGAAATTTACTCCTTACCAGGGAACAGTGTACCTAGAGTAAACAATCTTGTCAAAAGTACTTTAAATTTAGGTATGTTATTGTAATTGCTAGCGAGTGTGGTTGAAATTTTAATTCAGTGAAATAAAATAGAAGCGGCTAGGAGCTACCTTTTCCCAAATTGATATTCACACACCATTCATATTTATACTCAACACTGAGATGATAGGGATTTGTCCGGTCCCACCCCCACCCCAAGGCTTTTTCAAAGATACACTGCAGGGTCCGTGCAGGATGCTGCGATTTAAAAATGTAGAGTGCTCGAGATGACAATTATGGCCCATAATTCTGAAGGCTGGAAAAGTCCAAGGTTGAAGGTGGGTTTGAGGCATGATGAGGGTCTTCTGTTTGGCTTGCCTGAGACTGGCTCATCCTATAAGAGGTTTATTTTGGCATTTCTCTGTCTCCACAGAAAGCCACTTATCTGTGGTGCAAACAGCACTGTCATGACTCCATCCAACTCTGCTTCTATCCAAAACCCCAGCTCCTGTATGGACACATAGGGAACTGTGAAATTCTGTGAAATTCTGGGGGAAAATATATATATATATATATATATATATATATATATATATATATATATATATATATGGTTCAATAGAGCAGAAACTCACATGAAACAATATCACATCGCTATTTATTTAAAATAAAGAATTTCTTAATAAGTAACCTGTATCTTAAATAGGTACTCATTGGTGGATGCACTAAAGTAATCAGCGATCAGATTTTATATATACACAGAAATATACATTTCATTGAAAACTTTGAGAACATTGAACAGTGCTTGCTCTGGTAGCTTTGGGTAACTGTTATTGGAAGACTCCCCCCGTTGCCCTTTTCTATGCTGGGGTTTGTTTTTTGTATTTAAGGCATTTCAGTGAGTGATACTTTTTCCTTTTTTGAAGAAACAGATTTACTGAATCTGCCGCTAATACTTACTACTAAAAGAAATAAAATAATCTAATGTTTGTTTCAACTGGAAATGCAGCCTGGAATCCTCAAATGAGCTTGCAAATTAGACTTCTCATATCTAACTGGAAAATGAAGATAAAGTCTGCTTCTTGATCTGTCTTGCATGCTAATCTTTGAAAACCACTTTTAAGGTATAACCCTCTTCTCTCCTTCCTAAGTTTGTATATTTTTCCTGAGGTGTGCATTCTTTGTAAGGAAACACTTTGTGATATGATCTTATCATGTGGGCTTGGATGAAAGGCAATAGAAATTAGCCTCATTTACCAAATTAAGTTGAATGTACAGAAATTAATGATTTCAATATGCCGATCTTATCTGGTGGATTAGCTAAGCTTTGAAACACTACAGAAGCAGGGGGAATAAAACTACTTCCCAATAAATGGAAGGTAAATTAATTACTGCTCATATGGGGGGATTGTACACAACACTGAGGTTACATTTCCTTGTCTAGTTTTAAACCTATATTCATACACACATACTTACTCATATATATGTGTATATATATATTTGAGTTAGTATATACTGTAATCTAATAATGATATAAGAGTTTCTTGTGAGAATCTCAAATTTAAATTAATCTTGAAAGTTTTTTATGATTATTCAGATTTTATGCGAATGTTTTACGCGAATTTGTATGATTTCAGAATGAGACTCAGGAGTTTTAGTTTAGATGTTTATAGACTTACTGTCCTTTTGAAATTTGGAGGAACCAACTTTGAAAATGAGATCTTTCGATCTAAGTCATGGATGTACCTTCCTGCAACAGTCCAGTGGGTGTAAGCCAGGCCTCTCCGGTGAGGGCTAGACACATACGACTGGGAATGACGTGTAATCGTCTGTTCCTACCAAAGGCAGGCAACTGGAGAATTTGTTGTGTCCTAATTCCTCCACGTCTCCCCCTGCTGCCCTGTCTTCAACAGCCTACTCATTCTGATGAGACAGACAGATAGGTATGGGGTAGACAGAGTGGGAGCGGAACTGGGAACTGGAGTGGATTGAATTGGGAAGAAGGATGCCTTACTATCGGTGCCTCCCGCTTTGTCATTTTGGTTAGCAATACAAATGTGGTCAATAGACAGTGTTGCTGAGGCACTAGGAATGCTAGTCTTCAGCAGTCTGTGTAGCTACACAGTGTCCTGTACTTTGAAGGGCCCTGTACTTTGTTGCTGTCATTTTGAAACCTCTCCATTTGTCATAGAACCAACTAATTCCACAGCTTGCCTCAGTTGGTTCCATGAATGATGTTATCGTTTGAATAAAAAGAAACTCTGCAACTATTGAGGTGTGTTTCTTAGGAAAATGACAATGTACTTTTGCATACAAAATACAAAATAGAAAAAAAAACTAACATGTTTATTATTTTTGAGAAGTAGAGAAATCTGTGCTATTTAAGTAGATACCATAGACATTTTTAGTAGTTTGCAATCCAGCATTCTTTCGTGAAATTATAGCATGTTATTGCCATCTAAATACATAAATAGGCCGTCTATTAGATATTATTTTTCAGTTGCAAGGGGTTTGGAAAGCTCTCCTATTCAGCATATTTCCCACACAAATAACTGTGTTTTGTGCTATCTATGCTATTCTCCTGAAATTCTAAACACTGTTTTCTTCATTTCTTTATGATGAGAGATGATGTGTAAACATATACAATTCCCAAAGAAGTGACATCGAGTAAAGTAGAGCCTGATGATGAATATTTTAGCTACTCTTAGTTTTCCCTGCATTTCTTGATAACAACAAAGTAGGTGACGCCCAGTTTCAGAAAAGGAATAATCTGTAAGTTATTAGTAACGTCGGCCATTCGTAGGTTAACCAAGTGACTAGAATTGAATAGCAAAGTCTAAATATTTCCGCTCTTAGTCCTTGGAACACTCCTTGCAGCTCTGAGATACCGAAGTGGGTAATGACTTTGACAGGGAGATTCATTTCCAAATCTCCTCCATTGGAGTAATGATCTCATCAGATCTCTTCATGAAGTTGTCATCCAGTTCTGTCTGTTTCATAGATTATGCTTCAGAGATGTATTTGTTGTTAAACAAAACAGCATGGTACTTGTAGTTGGTTGAATTAGCATCAGGTTGGCACTGTTGAAGGCAACTTTCGGCTCCCTGTTGTCTGGATTCATTGCCCCGAATGTTTATTTCAAGCCAAATGTCTAACCAGACAGAAATCTGTGCATGTAGCTATTTATTGTAACAACAAATACTTCATTAGACAAACCAGTCTGGTCACAGACGACGCGTTAGCCCCCATGTCTTTAGCCAGATTCCTTCTGTGGGTTCCAATTTAAATCATCTCAATATGCTTCCTAGTGGAGAGTCAGAAGAAATAGATACAGCGGTGAAAACTTTCAAAAGAAGATGACAAATAAAAAGAAGAAAGGAAAAGGGAGAAGACAAAGAAGAAGCAGAAGTATTGTGTGAACTTTTAACTTTGTCACCTTTGTGTTTTTATTAGGATCAGATAAAATTGAATTAATAATCCATTTTTTTCAGTTTTGCTTAAAATAGTAAGATTGGAGCTTTGAAGTTTCTTTAAACTTTTTTTTTATATTAGAAAGGAACAGATCTTGTCTTGGAATGAAGCTTTTCAGTGCCATAGAAAGTTATGGGGGGGGGGTTCAGAATTCTTAGGAAAAGATCAGCTTCCCAACAGTAGGTGAACAGCGGTGTGTTAGGCTACCTCAGAGGCATTTGCCCTACTAAATTGCAGGCATTAAATCACTTTTAGTTTTTAAAGTTCTTATTTAAAAGAATATAGAATGAAAGTATAAACTTTACAGCCTTTACTAATAGGGCAATAAATCTGCCTTTTGAGAAACTCTGCCGAGCCCTCGGTGCGAAGCACAGTGAGGGGAGCTCTTTAGTGGTGGAAGTCACATTGCTGTGGGAGTTTAAAGGGTTTCCAGTGGGATATGGGATTTTTCAGAGATGAGTCTACTACATGGCTTCTGAAATTTTATATTCATAATTAAAAGGGAATTTTTAGAAAAAAAATGGTGTACCTGTTTCATTTATGTGTTATGGTGAGGAGGTTTTTTTTACCTACATTAAGTCATGTGACCCTAACATCTAACAACAGCAAAGAATCAGAAGATGAGTTCAATTCACATGGTTGCTAAGGTGTTATAGATTCCCAGAATATTCTCCATTTTATCATTTTAATGCTTCCCTGCCTGAACAGAGCCTCATTTGATCCGGAGAGAGCAATGTTTCTATAAGCATTCTGGAAACTCAGTCACTTGTCTCCATGTTCACAGTAGACCCACACTGGGGATGTGACTCTGGGGTTAAAGCTTTTGTCCTCAAACATGAGTGAGTTTTGGGCACCAGAACCCTTAGAGAACCAGGAAAGACCTGTATTTATAACCTGGGAAGGCTGAGACTTAGAAACCCTCTAGCTCCATCAGCAAACGATGGATTTTATTGACAATTTTTTTCCTTAAAGAACAAGATGAAGAGTCACCAAAGAAGATTTTTATATCAACCTTGGATCTGCACAAGCACTTAAACACATTCACATATGCAAACCCTGATGTGACTTCACACTGGAATGAAATAAAAATGAATAGCTAGGTTTTCTAGTGACAAATAGAGTATGTAATGGATAAAATAGTTTGCCGTTGCATCTTTTGGTTAACCTTATATAGGGTACCATATTAATTGTAAGCATTCAACTTAATTTGGTAAATGGGGCTAATTTCTATTGCCTTTCATCCAAGCCCAAGTGATAAGATCAAAATCCAAAGTGTTTCCTTACCAAGAATGCACACCTCAGGAACAATATAAAAGCTAAGAAAGGAGAGAACAGATTGAAAAGATTTATACTTTAAAGGTGGTTCTCAAAGATTAGCATGCAAGACATATCAAGAAATGAATTTTAATCTTCATTTTTGTATTTATTGGATATTTTGTTTACTTAAATTTCAAATATTATTTCCCATCCTCATGCCTCCTGTCTCTATGAGGGTGCTGCCCAACCCACTCACCCACTCCCTCCCACTGCCCTGCCCTGGCATTCTCCCACTTTGGGGCATTGAGACTCCATAGGACCAAGGGACTCTTCTCCCATTGATGCCTCACAAGGCCATCCTCTGCTTCATATTGGCTAAAATCATGGGTCCCTCCATGTGTACTCTTTGGTTGGTTTTAGTCCCTGGGAACTTTGGGATGTTTGATTGGTTGATATTGTTGTTCTTACTATGGAGTTGCAAACCCCTTCAGCTCCTTCAGTCCTTTAACTCCTCCATTGGGGATCCTGTGCTCAGTCCAATGGTTGACTGAAAGCATCCCCCTCTGTATTTGTCAGGCTCTGGCCAGAGACTCTCAGAAGACAGCTATATCAGGTTCCTGTCAGCAAGCACTTCTTGGCATCCGAAATAGTGTCTGAGTTTGGTGTCTGTATATGGGATGGATCCCCAGGTGAGGCAGTCTCTGGATGGCTTTTCCTTCAGTCTCTGCTCCACATTTTGTCTCCATATTTTCTTTAGACAGGAGATGTTCTGGGTCGAAAATTTAAAGATGAGTGGGTGGCCCCATCCCCCAAACTGGGGCCTTGCCTAACCTCTGGATATGGTCTCTATAGTTTCTCCCTCCCCTTTGTTGGGCATTTCAGCTAATCTCATTTCTATTGGGTCCTGAGAGCCTCTTGCTTTTCTGTCATCTGGGACTTGCTGGGGGCTATTCCCAGTTCCCCCCACCCATTGGTATACACCCTGTTCAAATTCCTGACCCTCTGTATATCTTCCCTGTTTCCTCCCACACCTGTTCCTGCCCTGCTTTATCCCCTCCCCCTCCTCACTTCCTCCCAAGTCCCTCCTACTCTCTATCTCCTGTGAGTATTTTGTTCTCCCTTTTAAGGACTGAAGCATCCACACTTTGGTCTTCCTTCTTCTTGAGCTTTATGTGTTCTATGAATTGTATCTTGGGCATTCTGAGCTCTGGGGCTAATTTCTACTTATCGGTGATTGCATACTATGTGTGTTCTTTTGTGAGTAGGTTACCTCACTCAGGATGATATTTTCTAGTTCCAACCATTTGCCTAAGAATTTCATGAAGTCATTGTTTTTAATAACTGAGTAGTACTCCATTGTGTAAACGTACCACATTTTCTGTATCCATTCCTCTGTTGAAGGACATCTGGGTTTTTTTTCCAGCTTCTGGATATTATAAATAAGGCTGCTATGAACATAATGGAGCATGTGTCCTTGTTATATGTTGGAGCAAACTTTGGGTATATGCCCAGGAGTAGTGGAGTTGAGTCCTCAGTTAGTACTATGTCCAATTTTCTGAGGAACTTCCAGACTGATTTCCAGAGTGGTTGTACCAGCTTGCAATCCCACCAACAATGGAGGAGTGTTCCTCTTTCTCCACATCCACGCCAGCATCTGCTCTCACCTGAGTTTTTCTGGTTTTTCTCATCTTAGCCATTCTGTCTAGTGTGAGGTAGAATCTCAGAGTTGTTTGATTTGTATTTCCCTGATGACTAAGGGTGTTGAATATTTCTTTAGCTTCATCTAGGCCATTTGATGTCTTTACCATTCCTACATCTGATAGAGGACTAATATCCAATATATACAAGAAACTCAAGAAGTTAGACTCCAGAGAACCAAATGATAAAAAATGTTAAAAAATGGGATACAGAGCTAAACAAAGAATTCTCAACTGAAGAATATTGAATGACCTAGAAGCACCTAAAGTTTCTAACTACACAATAGATCAGATAGGGTTTTTGGTTTGTTGTTTGTTTGTTTGTTTTGTAGATAAATTTATTTCAGCGTTTATGCCAATAACTAAATATATGAAATGAAACTTCAAGTACTTTGCCACTTAGTCTAAGTAATCATTCCACAGTGAAATCTGAGTTTCATATGATGTTTGGTGAGATATGGATTTACTTGTCCATTTGCTACTGATCTGTAATGGTCCACATTTTACTTGTTTCATTCCCTGATTTAGCAACACATGGGAGGCTGATGAATGTGACTCCTGGTGTCAGCAAAATGGAGCCAACAACTTATTCTACAAATTTAATAGTGAAAATGCTTAATGAATTCTCAGTAGGAGAATGTGATGAGCGAAACTCTTTGGCCGTCCTTTGTTACAGCGTAGGCATCACTCTTTTGCCTGGGATAGATTTTTTTTGTCACTAAAAATATACTTGTTTAGTCCATACCGATGTATCTTAACCTAGGGAATGCATTTAGCTCTGTGATGTATTTTTTCTTAAATAAACATCAGTAGGTACACTTACATTCATGCATATATTTTTATTTGAGAGTTTGTATAGATTATGCCATGGTGAAATGAAAAATTTGCAAACCATTAAAATGTCAAAGGTTTACTCTTCTGGTGTGATGTGTCCATTGGCCATTCATAGGTACTGTGTTTGGTGCTGTCATGTTCCTCTGATAACTAGGTTAGTAAAATGGTCACATCTACAGCTTAGTAAATATGCCATATGGAAATAGAAATGTTGCACCTTTCTACTGGCTCTCATAACATTTCCATTTATATTTCATTTAGACTGGTTAAGATGGCCATAGGAGAGTTTTTTGGAGCAAGGAAAGCAGTCTTAGCAATGTCTGGCAGAAGAGAGAAAATCTTTCTGAATAATTCTACTTAACATTAAATATAGAAAATGTACATGGATACAGCTCCAGGGCAAATGTGATTAGCAGAAGTCTTTGTGTGTCCTCTGTTATACACTACAAATCACTGCTTTACATCGGATAGATTTTGACATATATACATAACACATGTATAGTAGGTCATGTAGGTCAGACTTAGTACCCAGGACTTCTAGTAAATGAGAAGCTTTTCTAGGTGACTGGGCAGTGGTTGCCCAGATAAGAATATTTTTGAAAGATCTCCAGGTGATGCCAGAACATGACACTTAGAGATGAATATTGTAGAAAATATTGGATGTATTAGGAGCTTGTACAATGAAAAACATCACAGAGAACAAGTTTAAAATATGTTGGTTATTTTGTTTCCCCCTAATAATGCCAATCATTCAATTAATTAAATATGCACTCATAAGTATTTTACAGGTCTAATCTCAAGAATAATTTATACCGTATTTTCTATTATCTTTAGTAAACTGAATCTGATACATGATGATAATTGTATATTTCCAATACAAAACATTTGGTGTTGTTAACCAGGGCACTTGGTAGAGAGATGGGGATGATCATCTGTAGGATGCAAAATGGTTTGGTTTAAACTTCGGTTTCATGACAGGTAATTCTGTTTGCTGCTGAAAGTTTATCTTAAAAGCCAATTTGATATATATATATATATATATATATACATATGTAACACATACATAAATATGTGCATGTGTAATTATTCATGCATATACATGCAAAATGCATTTAAGTACAATGTAATTGTGTTACAATGGTGAAAAATGTGTATATAACCCTGGCTTTCCCACTTATGTGCATTGTAACCATAACTTTTTTAAAACCCTTCATGCCTAAGTTTCACTAGTTGATGGGGAAGTGGGAATAAAATATATTATTTGCTGGATTTCTATGAATATTAAATATATGAAAACATCCCTCAGTAGTGTCATAGCTAATAAGGTTCCAATAAATGTTGTTCCTTGTTATTTTAGTTTTACATTCAGGTATTTCATTTCAATTTTTTTTTCAGGCATGAATTGGGCGTTTTTAGCAGCTTTATTCTAATGAAAGATAAACCATCATTTCCCACGGTGTGATAAGCTCAAGAATCCTTACAATTGAAAGAGACTTTGTCGAGCTTGGGAAGAGGAGCAGTGGAACTCAGAGAATGCCCCAAACACAGATAACACCAACTATTTTAGGAGAAATTTCCCTGTTGTAAAATGAGGTAGGATAAGGAGTGTAGGGAGAAGAGCGCATGTTAAGTGACTGGGGTAGGTGTTGACAGACGGGCATGCTCAGGAAACTAAGATAGCTGAGAATGGACAGAGAAGGGAGCCATATCTCCTGGACATGTCTGTGTCTCATCCTAGGGGACTGCAATTTTATTGTCCTGTATGGTAACAGAGAACCTCTGAAAAACCAGATAATGCAAGTATTGGTATTTTTGGAACCAATAATCAATGTGCATCAAATACATTATTCCGAATAGCAAGCAAAGTTAGTTACAGTCCAGGATGAGTCTTTGAAAGGTTTTTAACAGTGGCAACAAAGGTAAATGCTTTATTAATGGACCTGTCCTGTACTCTTTATTCAGCCTGGCTTTTCTATAATCTTAAATCATTTAGTCCTTATAATGAAAACCAGATAACTCTAATATGTATAATCATCTTTTATCTGCAATTTGTAACAGCACGTAAGTAGTAGTAATTTGCGCTCTAATACAGCTTTTAGCCATATGTTCAGCCCCTATTTTCACAAGAAATTGGTCATTTCATCTTCTCAGAGTGAGTGGCCATGCTTGTTCCAGATCTGTGGTCATATTTTTCCATCTAAAGAGAACCTATTTTTGTAGTTTCCTTAGACTCGCAGAGTCCATCTTTGTACATTGAATTACTAGGACATAAGATATTACTTTTAACACGTTTTTGGAGGCAAAAATGTCCTAAATGTCATCTACAATCAAAGATACATGAGAGGATGGAATGAAATCTCAGAGACTTGTATTTTGTAGCTCCAAAAATAAGAGAATAAACTGCAGGACGAAACACTAAGTTTAACACAGCAAAAGAATTAGGATAAATGTGGGAAAATCTGGTGTATTTAATTGTTAATTCTTCATTCTGTGATAATATAGATTTCTGGTATTCATCAGTTCATACTATGTGGTGTTGGGTTTCCCCTTGAAAGTTCTTAGAAGTCAGTTTTTCCTTTACTGTTTTTCTTTTATTAGTTTATATTAATTGAAAATAGATTTTTATATGACATGATTTGATTATGGTTTTCCTACTGCCAACTCCTCCTTATACCTCCCTATTTCCATACCCTTTTTTTACTCTTATTAGAATACAATCAGACATCTACTGCTGCTTATACTACTACTGTTACTACTACTACTGAAACAATGACTGATAATCTTTATCTGTACCTTGGCTGTGTTGAGCTTGATATAATGTTTGAAAATGGATGCCACTATTGTAATCAGATGTTAAACAATGGGACTGTAAGAAGTTTTAGCAATAATACTGATTGATGTAATGTGCTATATAAACTCAACAATTCCTGAAAGAGAAAGTCTACTTCGGATGGCATTGTCCAGCATTAATAGGAGGAAAACCTTTGGTCCTGTGAAGGTGGGATAATGCCAGGATGTTGAGGTTGGAGTGGATGGGTGGGAGTGGGAGCATCCTCATAGAAACAGGGGGAGGGGGAGAGGTATGGGAGATGGGGGGGAGAAGGGGATAACATTTGAATGTAAATACATAAAATATCCAAGAAAAATAAAATTAAAAAATAACTAAAAGAGAAAAACAAATGTTGAGGGGAACACCAGGGCTGTGGGGCAGTAATGGCTGGGTGGGGAGCACCCTCGGAGGCAGGGGGAGGGAGTGGAGTGGGTGGTTTCAGAGGGGAAACCAGGAACAGGGATATAACATTTGAAATGTAAATAAACAAAATAACCAATAAGAAAAAAAGAAAATTAGCTTATCATTCACAATATAGCTACTAAACTCCTTCTGTATTGCGGCTCCCTCCATATTGGCATGAAGAAACGATGCTTCATGTTTGTTAGATATTTTTAAACCTCTAAAGCCATAAGGGAAAGTAGACTTTTCAGTTAATTATTAAAAAAAATAACCCTATCTTCTCAAACATTTAGCCTTTCTACCATGCATTAGGCAAATTAAAAACTACAACTTTAATAATATAATATTAAATTATAGTACATACTAATTACTTAATTTATATTGTAAATACTATATCTCTTATGCTATGTATATGTAAATATATTACTTAAAATTGTTTATAAATTATTTTTCACTTCAGTTCTTGTATCTCCATAAAGACACATTTAAAGCACCATGTGTTGGGCAAATAGAGATTTATATGACACTGTGAATTGGATACATAAATTTTGTCACAAAATATTTGTTGAATAATAAATTAATTGACAATTGGATAAATCAATAGTGATGTGAGAATGAAGAGAAATATGATTACTTTTTATGTGATACAGGTAGGATTTCTTAATGTTATTTATACTGTATCATTAATCTTTGATAGAAAGTTTTCAGATATATTTGTAGATATGATACCTCTGTCTCTGTAATAAATAACACACAGGATGCCTGGTACATGTTGCCCCGTTAACTCAAAACCAACATCCTGAAACATAATGGTAAAATGTCAAAATGCTGACACCAGTTATAATCCTTGCTGTCATTCTGTTTTGTACAATTTTTTTTCTTTTTCTTTTTTTTTTTTTTTCGGAGCTGGGGACCGAACCCAGTGTTCTACCGCTGAGCTAAATCCCCAACCCCATTGTACAATTTTTATTAACACAAATGTATGTGCATATGTGTGTGAGTCTGTGTGTGTGGGTATGAGTATATGTTTGTGTGCCTGTGTATTTTGTGTGTGTGTGTGTGTGTGTGTGTGTGTGTGAGAGAGAGAGAGACAGACAGACAGACAGACAGACAGACAGACAGACAGAGACAAAGAGACATAAGTCACCAAAGTAGGTTTTTGTCCACCACCCTTGTAAGGATTCATAATGTTTCTGTCATCCCAAGGTTCTACTGAGTCTCTGTCCTAACTGTGTCCATCACCCATTCTTCCCCAAAGTTTTCCTTATCTTTAATCCCTTCAATTCTGAAAGCTGTCTTTTCTGCAGTTTTAATAGGCTGTACATTTAACAATGCTTTCTTTTTTGGGATTGAAAACTATGCAGTCCTCATGGTTAAACCACCCATGTGTTAAAAGCGTAGTTAAGATGACCTCAGTTTCTAGTATACGTATAGGTTCTGTGAACTTAATATGGGGGCTTTTGCATGAACCAGTTTTCAGAAATCTCAAATGAATGACCAAAATTACCAGTATGGGAATTCATGTCACACATGTCATATGTGTATCATATGAGTCTACATATGATTTCACTTTGCAGGTGGCGCTGTAAGAGTCACTGAGTCTCTTTGGCAGCATTTGATCTCTAACTTTTCCTTGGTTAATTATTCAAACACTCATGTTAGCATCATAGCTTTCTAAAGGAAAAAAAGAAAAAAATTAAAGCAATTTTATGCATGTAGACATCGTAGTTTGATTACTCTCACACTCTGTTTTCATACTCCTCCCATCCCAGAAGCCCTGGCGGGTCTTCTGTTTGCAGGTTGTTCTTCACTCTTTTCTTTTGTTCAACTAAGCCCTGAGTTTAGCCAGGGCTGCTTGTGTGATTGTGAGTTAGAATCCTCCCTCAGAATCCACCATAGCCAGGATTTCAGCAGGGAGGGGTAAGGCTATAAGCCCCTTTCACATTCATAAATGGTTTTCGATAGGTTCAGTTTTGTATAGACCTAGTACAACAAGTTCCTGACTGTGGTAGCTATGGCGTTCCCGGAAGATATGGTTTCACAGACTTTTTCCTTATGTTTTGGCTCTTCAACCCCTTTTCTTTCTGATTCTGTGACATTCCCTAGAAGAAATGCTGTAAACGTCATTCCAGTGCTGAGCTTTCAACCATTCCTTTTTTCGATACCTGGAAGAACAAAGAATATGCTTTCTCTGCCATTCGCATAGAGGTGTGCTGATTAAGACAAAGAGGGGGGTAGACAAAGACGTTTAGAAAGCAGTTGGATACATTCTATTTAATTAAAATATCACCAAGTCCCTCTTTATCTCAGCCTGTCACCCTCTCATCCTTTTTTAAAACTACACTTATACTGCTTTCTTGAAAAGTGGTCTCTGAATCTAATCAGAGAAATGTGGTTACACCTCTAATAGTTAGCCCACTATACATAGTACAAGTGGGCACATCTTGCCTGATAAGGTGGTATTGTAGTTAGTAGGAATCAGAACCGAGCTAGGTTATTGATACCTTTTTTTTACTTCAACAGCTTCTGTTTCCCTCTCTAACTTTATGACAGCAAACCAGAAGGATAGAAGCTCCCAGTTCAGTCTGAGCTGATTTTTCTGTAACTTGTCACCAAGGCTTATGAAGTGCTCTGCAGAATAATTTTATCATCTCAATGTGTGTGGCAACTGAGGCATAGAAGGAATCGTTTAGGTGGTCTTATGGGCCTCCTTGACCAGAAGCCCCTTAGGAGGTAACATAGGACTGGCCTTAGAATGTGTTTAAGAACCCATGGCTTGATCATGTTCATCTATGGGGGATTGGGTAGGAGAGTTGCTCTGAGAATCAGCAGAATGAATGGAAATATGCAACCTCGAGGAGTGGGAGGTGAAGGGACCCTCAAGAAAGTACCAGAGACCTGGGAAGTAAGAGACTCTAAGGACTCAAAGGGAAGGACCTTAGATGAAATACCCAAAAGTAAGGAAAGAGAACTTGTTGAGTCCACCTCCAGTAGAAAGACAGGGCACCATGTAGATGGATGAGGTTGCAATTCCTGTCTAAAAGGACTTCAGGGAGAAGAATGAAGAAGGGATGGGTAGAAAGTTGGTCCATTACTGATGCTATGGTGTGCTTACAGAGAAGAGCCTTGAATGGCTGCTCTCCAAGAGGCCCAACAAGCAGTTGACTGAGACAGAACCCAACCATTGGACTGAAGTCTGGGAACCCTGTGGCTGAATTAGGAAAAGGCTAATGGAAGCGGAGGAGGAGGATGGCTACATAGGAAGACCAGCAATCTCAACTAAGTGGGACCCCGAGATCTCTCAGATACTGATCCACCAATCAGGCAGCATATATGAGCTAGTCTGAGGCTTCTGACACATCTATAGCAGAGGACTGCTTGATCTGGTCTCAGTGGGGGAAGAATGCCTAAGCCTCTAGCGACTTGAATCTCCAGGGTGTGGGGAGGCCTGGGAAGCAGGATATCCTCCTAGAGACAGGGGGAGGAGGAATGGGACGAGGAACTGTGGAAGGACAGATTGGGAGGGGTACAACGACTGTACTGTAAAAAGTAAAAGTAATTATGATGATGATGATGATGATGATGATGATGATGATGATGATGATGATGATGATAGTAATCATAATGAACCCATGGCTTCTAGAAGCAGCACTAATGAACTAAGTAGGATATCTCCTTTCTGATGCTGACCTTTTTCTATCTTTTAAAATTAGCTTATAAACTAACAGGTTTTTGTATATAAAATAACAGGTGATAAAATGTTTGTCTTTTTTATACACAGTTGCTTTTGTTTAATCCTAACTCCTCAGCCACTCATCACATCATGGACATCTGTCCTTGCTTACACTTACCTTACTCTGTCCTAGATATTGTTTGATTGCTATTAAGAGATACCATGATCATGACAACTCATAAAACAAAGTATTTAATTGGGGGATTGCACAAGCTTTTGAGTGTTAGCCCATGGTCATCATGGCAGGAACATAACAAACAAGGCACTGGATCTGTAGAAGAGAGCTTTACATTCTGATCCAGTCAGCAGCAGAGTGGAGACACTGGGACTGCCTTGGGCTTTTGAAACCTCAAAGTTTATCCCCAGTGACACATCTCCTCTAACAAGGTTATACCTCCTGATCCTTCCCAAGCAGCTCCATTAATTTGGGATCAAGCATTGAAACATCTGAGCATATGGAGGCCATTTTCATTCAATTTAACACAATGCCAGTATTTTCTTCTCCCCACTTATGTCTCCTCCCCTCAAGGCATCCAGAGCACAATGACATTTGTCTAGTTTCACAGTTTCTATAGGTAGTCTAAATTAAGCTCATGGATCTAAAAATTCAAATTGTGTTGGCTTTTCATACTGTTTGTTTTCGTAAAGTTATCTGGACATGTTGACTTCTTTCTTTGATTTTGTTTTCTTTTCTTTTGATGTGTGCTGGTGTGTGTGTGTGTATGTGTGTGTCTCTCTCTCTCTCTCTGTGTGTGTGTGTGTGTGTGTGTGTGTGTGTGTGTGTGTATGTGTGTGTGTGTCTACTGTGAGATTCTAATCTGCCTCAGGCTGGCTGAGGGAAGGAACTGTATAGGCAGAGCTAAGCCTGGACTGATAATAAGAATAGCTGTAATCCTGAGCTACGTGGTTTGAACTGGGCTGCAAGTATGGAGTTATTGCTAGGGTGTTGAAGTAGGGGCTATATCCTGTTGTAAACCACCAGTCTTCTAGTTGTTCATAAGGCCTGGTCAGAAGGAGGGAATTCATGCTGAATAAAATTCCACATTTTCACTATCCATTCATCTAATGGTGGGCCTATAGATGGACTTCATTTTCTAGGTATTAGGCACAGAGCAACAATGCATATGGATAAGGAATATGTATTTCTGTAGGATAATGTAGAGTCTTTGGGGTATAGACTTAGGAATGATATATATAAGTTAGAAATTTGGGCCTTTTACCATTATAAATAATTCATAATTTGTGCTTAGTTCTTTTTACTTTGCTATCTGTGGTCATCCATTTCTTAAGCAACTTGCAATAACACGTTCTTGTACTATTTATGTGTGCAGATATATTTTAGTGACCAAAAAGGACAGCTAGAAAACTTTGTAAAGCATTCATACTGCAAACCAGTTTTTACAGAAAATAGAGAGCTAATAAATATACTTATTTAGCAGCCAATCCAGAAGTAAGCTGTATTATTGGATTTTTTTATCTTTTCATATATGTACTGTTTTGTCTGATCCAAGCAGTAACTCTGTCGGGGGAGTCATAATATTTTGCAAATGAAGAAATTGTCACTAAATTACAGTGGAAGTCTTACCCATGGCTCCACATCTAATAATATTAGAATAGTGATGAGCATCCACTTCTAATCCCAAGACACTCTGTCTAGTGAGAGTGAATACACAGGCACTTGGTAAATAATAAAGAGCATGATTAATTTTTAAGATGAACGCTCACTGTGACACTCTCATATATCTCTTTTCAAATTGAGATTAAATGATGTATCTTCAAGATCCAAACAGCAGCCTATACCTAGCAGATGAGTTATTTTAAATTTAGACAATATTTGTTGATGTCGAGTAAGAAGAGGTCCTTTTGCTTCTTCTTTTTTTTTTTTTTTTTTCCGGAGCTGGGGACCGAACCCAGGGCCTTGCGCTTCCTAGGCAAGCGCTCTACCACTGAGCTAAATCCCCAACCCCAGAAGAGGTCCTTTTAAAAATTGTACTAGGTACATGAAAATATGAATTAATTTTTAGCAAATTAATTTTTAGTACTTTTGTTACTACCCATCCCAAAATGTTAATAGCCAAAACAATCAATTAATGGTTTATCTTCTAAAATTTATATTTGTTAAATATTGGAACTTAGCACAGTAGATAAATATTAATTGTTAATTTAATGGTTGCTGGAAATATCTTATATGTAGATTGATACTCAGGTAAGCAGATCCATACAATTATTGCTTTATATGTTCAATATTGCTGTGTTCCAGATTTGAGCTACAGATACCTAATCGCAAATATTTTTCAAAGATTGTAAAATATATGATCAATGAGAAATTTGCATAATCTATATAAATTGTCTTTATAACCCAAAAGTAAAAGGTGTATAATCACTTATTAACATAATCATTTTACTTCGTGGTTATACCTTACTGATGATTGATAGTAAATCGTGTTTATATTTTCTAAGTAAAATTTGGGTCTCAAGTCTTCCATCATTAATGCTAGTAATTCTTTCTTTCAGTGTTTTCCAAAGTCTACTGTGTATCTCAGGGCTTCACCTGCTCTGTATGTAGCCACCATGTAACTGCAGTAGGATTAGATGGCTAGTTCTTTTCCCAGCCTTCTTCAATAATGGTGTGGGAGCTGGCAGAAGGACTGGAGGAGCCGAAGGGGATTGCATAGGAAGAACAACGTTAGCTGGCTAGACCATCCAGTGCTCCCAGGGACTAGACCACCAACCAAGGAGTGTGCAGGGAGGGATTCATGGCTCCAGATACAAGGCAGGAAGAGAGCCTTGCCTGATATCAATGGGAGGGGAGGCCTGTGGTCCTGTGGAGGTTTGGTGCCCCAGCATAGTGGGGGGTTCAAGGGTTGGGGAAGGAGAGGGTGTGTAGGCAAAGGAGAGGGAGGAGGGGGAGGCTGTGTGATAGGGGGTTTGTGGATGGATAAATGGGAAGTAAGATATCATTTGAGAGGTAAACAAATGGAATGATTGATAATAATTTTAAAATGGCCGTCAGGATATGACATGCAAATAGGATCCCATTACTGCCATGCTCCCAGTACTTTAACGTGTTGCCATTACCTTTCAAATGAAAATCCCTCTTCTTCTAGAGGGATAGATTTCCTGTTGTTTTAGTGGTATAGCTTGTTACTTTTACCCTTACTGTCCAGTTCTATTTCTAACTAATTTGGTTTAACTTCTCTCATGATGACCTGCCCTACCTGGGTCCGCCGCTAGTTGGTCTGTCATGCTACTTACCTGTGTCCAAGTGTCTCTGTAATTCCTAAGCTGAGGACTTTCAAGGCACCATTAACTCCTACTATGGTCTTGATACTGTGTGCTATGCCGTCAGCACAACCTGCTCTTTTGCTCTTTGGTCCTGCATGATTCCGAGGCAGGAACCTGCTCTGTTTACTCTTTCAAATGCTACTGTGGCTAGAGAATAACTAGTGCTCAATAAATCCCCATTCAGTGAATAATAGAGTGATTAAGTTATTCATATAGAAAACTATTTCTCTTTACTAGGAGTATAAAGAGACAAGGAGACTTCTGATTTATACCCCCTACATTGATAAAATTCTCACTGGTAACCATCACTCACTTTATCATCAACGAATGATACTAAAGATTTTTAGACTTCTCTTTCACTTTCACTCATAAATAATAATTGAACTATATACTCTTATTCAGGTTTCTTTTCGTCCCCATATAATATTTGTAAATATAATATAGATTCCATATAGAGAGTTTAGATAGGACAAGATGGATATTTTAAGATAGAGTCAAAAATAGAAATGATTTCCTTGTATCATATGCAAATTTGGTATTATTCAGTTTGCTTTTTAAGCCTTGACAAATTAGCTTTGAAAAAATTTAACTAAGTAAAATTTGATATATTTAAAAACGTGCAATTGCCCATTTTTCGGAATAGCATGTCATATTCAATAGTATATTTCTGTATAGGAATCAATGGGTCTTTGAAACTACTTGTTTTTATGTGAATTCCATCATTTATGCTTCTATTGAACAATTATAATATCAGGCAATTTTAAGCTCATATAATATCTTTCTTTCAAATATGTCTTCTTTAAAGAAGACTACATTTTAATGACAAAATCTTTTAAGTGTAATTGAATTATGTCTTAAAGAAAACTGTGCAATAAAATATGGTTATTGGTTTAATATTATAAGGAACTTACAGTTATTTGAACTCTCTTTATATGTCTTTTTTGTCTGGAGAACAGTGAATTATTCTAAAACTAGGAAGTATTATATAGAAACTAACAGAGTATATCAATGTTATTAAATAAAATTCTAAACACATATTTTTAATTTAGTTCCAGCCTAATATAACTTAAGTCATTAATGCTACCACATTTTCTATATTTATAATACTAATCAAAACAAAGGAAATGCCTGTTTTTAGAGCTTTTTGTTGTCTTGAAGACAAATAAAACTTATGTTTTTGATAGTCATTTGTTTTTGGTAGCCATTCATCCTAAACCATAAATTTTATGCATATAGCTTTCATAACAATTCTAATGTAGTTTTCTTGAATATCTTTTTTTAGAATTCTGGCATCTTGTAGCATTTAACAGATTCATAATGATTGGCTTACTTTGAGTTTCAACCCAGTATTCTAACTTTAAAATCTGTAAGCTATGTAAGTTTTACACTTAGTATTTAAAAAGAATATAACATGAAAGAAAGAATACAAGAGACAAACAGAGACAGAGACAGAGACAGAGACAGGGAGAGAGAGAGAGAGAGAGAACACCTCTGAGGAATTTAAGTAACTCTAGAGGATCATTCCTGGATTTATTATGATTTTTTTTATTGACTGGCTTCCAATAACTTTCCAAAAATATAAAGTTGTCTCTAGCCTCATAAGTTACCTGTGAAATTCATCAGAGCACGTTAAAGGATTATATTGATGACATAGTCTGTGTTTTCAGATTTTCTTGACAAACGCTTTTTTTTATCTATTCTTCCTTTCCACACTTTAAATAATAGCGTTTTGGCAGGATATTTTAAAGGTCTGCATACCATAAGAGACATAGAAGAAGTCAGATGCAGAGGCCACTCCTGTTTAAGGCTGTTTCTTAGTACCTGTGAAAAATTCAAACATATACCTCTTCACATGTGGGAAGATGTATAACATTTATTATTTTGGGCAACTCATGAGCATTTCCAGGGCAGAACAAGTACAAATAAAACCATTCATAAACGTCTATTTTGGTTTTACATCTGTTCCTTTTTTTCCTCTACTTAAAAGAAACGCATTAAATATGTTGAACAGTGAAGAGATGCTTGATATCTTTGGTAGTTTTATGCAGAAATAATGAGACCAGTATAAGTTTAATATGTTAAGTCTCAGTTTTTCCAAGCAGTTAAATACTGCTTTGATTTCCTGAGAATTTAATAGGGTTTCCTCTCAGCACCTCCATGGGTGGATATGCAAGTCCTGGGCGAACAACTTGGGCAACTCAGCCTATTTTTATGCCATAGCTCACTCCCATGTGTATCCAATTGTGGCTGAACACTTACCTCACTCAAGCCAGAAGCCACATTTTGAAGATTTTATTTATTGGTTTTTGTATCCATGGGAACCATTGTCTTCTGTTCCTTTAGTGTCCTTTATAAATACAAGAAGGTGAGTACCAGTCTCTACAAGTGTAGTCTTCTCTTCTGTATTAACCATCACGATTACTCTAAAATCTGTGACATTTAATAATAAATATTGTTCCACAAGTAAACATATACCGAAATTGTACTAGGTTCATTTCATGTTGTTCATATGCGCATCTGTTGACTACTTGAGACTGGATAACTTACCATCAAGCTTGTCCCTGAAGAAAACAGATGTTTCCTCTCTCAGCAGCCATTGCTTGTTGTCCCTTGTCATGCAGGGTCGGAACTTGGTGAAAATTCCTAGTCTATATTGACGTGAGCTTTTCTGCATGTAGGTTTTTCGTTTTTGTTTTCATAATTACAGCTCAGTGTGGTAACTGTTACCCCTCCCTAAATGTGTTTATCATTTGTTGTATGGCATCGTTCAGTCATGGCTTTAATTAGAAAATTTTAAAACCAAATCATGCTACAGTAACTTTGAAACTATTTGGTTTTAGTCATGGCTGATAGTAAATATGAATGAGGGTTGTTGGCCCAGTCTTAAGAGACTCAGTGTTTCCTATTGATCAGTTATAAAGTCACACGGAAGTGAAGGCACAGAAATGAGTCTGTAATTTAGTTTCATCTGAGGCCTCTTTGAATTGTTTCACTTTTATCTGTGCTTACTCTCCTCATACTTTCCTTGATAGATCAAATCTAATATCCATGCCTGTAACAAAGTCTTTTATGCCCCCAGGCTTTTTGCCCCATTTTATGACCTACCATTGTTTTAAATCATGATTCAAACCATTGAGAATCAGCTACAATGTGTTTGCCTTGTTATTAAAGGATTGCTCTAGTTTTGCTCTAGTCGATGTTCTTCTTATTTCCCATGTATGCCTCTCCTTTGTTTATTTAGTATTATGCCTTAAGGCCTAGTCAGTTTGAAGCACCTATAAAGCTTGTGTGTGTGTGTGTGTGTGTGTGTGTGTGTGTGTTTGTGTGTGTGTGTGTGACTATAGAAAACCTAAGGTTCTGTCTCCATAAGACTTGTAGAATAGATACTGCTTGAAGGTCAAACTTGTTTAACTAACTATACAAAGAGAACAGCACCGTCTTAGTAAACCAAAGTTTGATTGACATAGACACATTGACCAGAAATGCAATCTGAAAGCAAATCACACACAATATAAAGAATCTTTGATTATTCCACAGCAAAGGTTGACACGGAAGAAAAATTGTTCATAGTGTGAGCACTTGAGCCAATTCTTCCAGGTTAGCTAGCATCTCACTCCTGGTCCTCCTTGAGATCTTATTCAGATCAAATGGAATTCTTACTATTTCAGTGAGATGATCTTTGCTCATTTGTGCTGTACTGTGAGTTCTGTGGCTCTTTGGGAACTCAGTAGGAATTATTGATCTATAAAAGGTCCCTTTGCAGAGGTATTATTCAACAATTGTTTTGAATAAGGAAAGGCATATATATTCAAGTCCTTCCATGATTTTATATCTTCCTTCTTTGTCTTTCCTTTTGCGTTTGCAGTTCAGGAATTTTGGCACAAATTCCCCTTACTCCCCTTCAGTATGATTTTCCATAGATTATTTTAGTTTTACATAATAGGAAACATTATTTTCAGTTACTGTTCATTCTTCTGGGACATGATCGAATAATTTGAGTGTCTGTGGTTTCTGAGAGGAACGGCAGACATTGGTGTGCAAGATTCACCTCATCTCGAGTCATCCAGGGGATTAGCGAGAACAGGCTTGCCTTTCCATTTTTATTATTGACATATACTTTATAGGCACTCTTAAAAGCCTTCTTTTATATTCAGTTTTATAGTTATCTGCCTTTAGTAACTAATAAAATTTACCAGTGAAAGCTGTAAAGATAGCGAACGATTCAAGTTCCATTCAATCATTATAATTAGGTAAAACCTGTATAATTTGCCTACCATGATACTTAAGTTTAAAAACTCATGTAGCTACTTTATCAGTTCTTATCCTCTGAAGAGTATTTGCATATATGAATTTGGACAGAGGCAATCAAATATAAATAATTATATTAATATATGGCATATATGCATTTTATAAAAGCATCAAATATAGTATTATATGGCAAATCCATACTCTGAGCAGCCCTTTTATAAAGAAGGGAACCTGATAAGCCAGTAAGTTGACAGGGCAGCTTGTTGGTGAACAAGTAGTTACAGTATATATAAAGTAAAAATAGTTTAATTGGGGGTGAAAACTTATTTTGAAATTGATGAAATTAAGTTTTTGTGAAATAACAAATGTCTTACACATCAGTCATAAATCAAGAGTCATAGCAGGTCTTGTGACAAAAAAGCTGTTATTACAACTTTGCTATATATAAAGTGAAACTATTTAAACAAAAAATTATTGCATTCTAAGTCTGACTTTTTTCTTTGTGTCTGATAGCCTATGTTTAAATAAATATTCTGTGGAAGACATCCAGCACCAATAAAGAAATTAAGAAAATACAGTGTCTCGCAAGCACTGTCCTAGACAAAGTGTTCGCAAATCCATTTGAAGAAAAATGCATATGTATTAGATATTCTAATCTTCCATTTCAGCGTATTACATTCTGTAATCCTTCATTATATGTTGAAGGACATAGCTTAGCTTTTTCTTTTTTAGAATTTAGGTCAGCTGTAGTTTTTAAGCAATATAAATGAAGCAAAGAATGAATGAATAGACATCCAGGCCATATTTTTTATAATTGCTTTTTTCTTTTATTTAATATGGTCAAATTTCCTAGGGGCTACAAATAAATACTTAGTTTTAAGAGCAATTAAAATTAAATAAACCTGAAATTTTAAATATTTAAAAAGTTTTTACATGTATTTCGTTTTACAATCTTGATTAATAGTTAAAATTAATTAATCTGGTTTTTTGGCCCATGAGAAGCTGCAATGTTCACATACTTAAGAAACTCCATTGCAGGGTAAATTCCTTTTCAGAATGACTCCATGGAAAATATGTTTTCAATGAAAATTCCTGAGACGTTGCAGTATAACTTAAAAATGGATTATAATTTAAGACTTAACAGCTCTTCCTGATTTTACATAACAAATTTATATACAACCTCTTCCCCCTGGTTGTTATCTTTCTAAGGAGTGAAATGTCCAATCCCCCAACCAACATCTCCTTTAGGTAACTAGGGTCATTTCTTTTAATCAAGAAATAGGTAGAATAGCTGTGTCAAGAGCATCGTTTTAGAGTAAGACAAACCTGAGTTTGATTCATAGCTCTTCACAGGGACAACTAGACCATTCTCTTACATTAGCTGAAATTCAAATTTCTCCTGTACATATGACTTGGATGAATATTCTTCAAGGTTGGTGATCACATGAAATATCCGGTGTACTTTAACATTAAATACACAAACCTTCTAATAAGTTCAATATGTATCTAATAAATACTTAGTAAGACAATCTTCTTGTGAAGTTGTACATGAGACCATAAAGTCTGTAGGGCTGTGCTTGCTGTAATAACTGCTATACTATTTCCATTGTCTAGAAGAATGTTTACCCAGTTATTTTTTTAAAGATTGAACACAGAAGACTGTGAGTGAATTATTTTATCCATAGGGTAATTATGTATCAGGAAGGTATTTTTTTTGACAATTGCTTAATATTGCTCTTAGCCCAATAAGGAAAGCATAACTTCTTTTTTCTCTTGTAAATAAGACAAAAATGCTTACTAGCATATGCTGTGAAGACAGTTATTTCATGATTTTGAATATTGACTCCACCATCTATGTGAATATATGACATAAATGTATGTATGTGATTACATAAACACACTTAGTAGAGGTGTATGCAGACAGAAACATACACATACGACTGTTTTAAAAGAGACATTATATCTAATTTGCTGTCTTTAATATGCATGTTTATTTTGTTAATCGTATGTTCATTATTTTGCTTATTACCTTAAAATTATAAAAGTGCATCATAGTTACCAAAATGGAAGAGGTCCTGGTAGTAGTATACTGGAGTACCAGAGGCCTTCACCTAAACTTAAAACTGTGTCCCAAGGTCATTCTGATCAGCTTGCTATTGTGATTTCCATGGGTAAGTGAGGTTCCACAGAAGCAACTTGAAGGGTAAGAAGTATAAAATGAATGTTAAGTAAGAGCTGAGTAGCATTCATTGTGTAGTGAACCACATTTTCTATATCCATTCTGTGCTTTAGGGACATCTGGGCTGTTTCCAGGTCCTGGCTATTATTTTGAGTCTGCTATGAACATGGTGGAAGATGTGTATGTGGTATGATGGGGTGTCTTTTGGGTGTATGCCCAAGTGTATAGCTGTGTCTTCAGGTAAAATTACTTCCAGTTTTCTAAGGAGCTGCCAATTTGATTTCCAGAGTGGCTGTACCAGTTTTCAATCCCACCAGAAATGGAGGAGTGTTCTTCTTTCTCCACATCCTCACCAGCATACCATTCAGCTGTTAAAAATGAAGGCATCATGAATGTTGCAGGCAGATGTATGGAACTAGAAAATATCCTGAGTGAGATAACTCAAACCCAAAAGGACATGCACGATATGTAGTCACTGATAAGTGGATATCAGTCAAAAAAAATACAGAATACCTAGGATACCACCTATAGACCTTAAGAAGTGTTAACAAGCAGGAATGTCCAAGTGGGGAGTCTTCAATTCCACTTAGAAGGGGGAAAGAAATAATCATGAGTGGCAGAGGGAGGGAGGGAGGGAAGGAGGGATGTGGGTGAGAGAGGGGAGGGAGATGGGAAAAGGGGAACAGGACCAGATATAGGGAGAAGAGACAGAGAGAAGCTCAGAGAGCCATGAGATTGAATGGAAATAAGGAGGCTCAGGGAGTAGGAGGTGGAGGGACCCTCTAGAAAGTACCAGAGATCTGGGAGGTGAGAGAATCTCAGGATTCAAGGGGGGAGGTTATCTTATCCAAAACGCCCAACAGTGGGTAGATGGAACCCAAAAAGTCCACCTCCAGGAGATAGACAGGGCCTCAAGCGGAGAGACAGGGTTACTGACCCACAGTCAAAATTCTTGACCTAGAATTGTTCCTGTCCAAAAGAACTGCAGGGACAAAAATGGAGAAGAGACTGAAGGGAAGGATCCCCAATGACTGGCCCAAATTGGGATCTCAGAAGTTGGGGGGACAAGGCTTGACACTGCTATGCTGTGGTGTGCTTACAGAAGGGAGCCTGGCATGGCTGTTCACTGAGAGGTCTACCAGCTGCTGACTGACACAGGACAAGAGCAGATACTTATATCCAAACATTGGACTGAAGTTGGGGACCCCTGTGGTTGAATTAGGGGAAGGATTGAAGCAGCTTAAAGGGAGAGCGATCTCAGAGAAAGATCAGCAGTCTCAACTAACTCAGACCCTAGGGAGCACCTAGGGACTGAGCCACCAATCAGGAGCATACATGGGCTGGTCCGCGGCTCCTGACACATGTGTAGCAGAGGTCTCCCTGGTCTGACATAGGTGAGAGAAATGAGCTTAATCCTAGAGACATTTGAGGCAGCAGGGAAGGGAGAGGACTGGTGGTGGTGGTGGTGGTGGCGGCGGCAGCGGCGGCGGTGGTGGTGGTTGTTGTAGGGGTTGTACCCTTTCAGAAGCAAGAGGAGGGAGGAATGGGATGAAGAACTGTGGGAAGAGGGATGGAGGGAATGCAACAACTGGAATGTAAATAAATAAAATATTTTAAATAAATGAAAAGACGTTAAGTATTATTTGATAATCCAGGTCCTGTTTCTAGGTGTGTCCATTTCTAGCTCAGATTCTGAGTTGGTGATTGGGGGGTGATTATTTTGACTACTACATTTTGGTACTTGGAGTATTCAAGGGTATATCTTTGCATATACACACAAGGAGATAATATCTCCAAGAAGAAAGTAAGAAAAGTATCTCACTAAACGTGAAAATTTATTCTGATTCGAGGCTCAGTCCTATGAACTGGCTTTGTCCATTGCTGTTAACTTCTGAAGGCTTGTGCATCCTTTTCAAGACTTCGAGCTCTCATCTCCTCTCTGCACACTTTAGGCATTCTGTCTGGGTGTGCTCTGAGGTGAATAAAATTTTAAGAGCGTCGTAGACTGCATGTGTTTGAGCCTCCTTTCAAGATCCTATTAACTACCCTTAGGTTTGAAGGATCTGTTTTGTTTTATTTTGACAACTCCAAATACAATGTTGTAAAAAGGAAGAGTTTTCTGACATCTGCTTAATCTGTTTTGAATAGTAAAACCAACTGATAAGTATTTCTGAATTCCAGCTAGTTCTTTCTGACTAATAAAATCAGCCACTTCTTCTAATTTCCTAATTTCACTGCAGCTTTTTTCTAAAAGTCTAGTCAGCACAATCAAATAAGTCATGCGCTTACAAACTGTGACTCAACTAAATATTTAACAGTCTCATTATATCAAGGCAGTGGGATTCCAGCATTATCCTGTCTCTAAAGGTGTATCCAAAGGTAGTGTTTGCTTACAATCATTGTAATTCATGAGAATATTCTGATATTGATATTAATTTTTGACAGAGAGCCTTAAGAGACTAGAGAACTACATTTTATGCTTGGCTTTTCTATGTGCCTTGTTAATTCCACAGTGGTGTGAACATACCAGGTGTGCAGCCAGTGTTTGCTAGAAATCATTCTTCTTGTGTTGCTTATCTAAAGCACAGCATGTGCACTTTTGAGAAATCAGTGCGTGTACAGAGGGATATTAAACTTAATTCTCTAATAGGAATTTCAGGATAAATTTCAATCCACACATTAAAGATTCTATTGGTCTCCAAGCATAGTGGGAAATTTTATTAAATTAAATTTATAGTTATTATGGAAAACACAAAAGATCTAGTTAGGATATACATGTTTTCTAAGTCATAGAGAAACTCCTGTTGGGTGTGTTTATATTTAGTTTTCTAAGTTTATAATTTTACTTTTATTTTGTCCATCTGGCCATGTTCTGAATCTTACTAATGCTTACATATTATAGACTGGCACATCTACATAAGGAGAACTGATAATTTACTATGTCCACTGGTACCTTCGAAACAGTGCTTCACGAGAAAGAAAAAATAGATGTACAAGTCTCAAAATTGTCGTGGTTTCATCAATATTTTGAATTATAAGAACTATATAGCCAAGAGTTTTAAAAAGAAATGTGAATGTTTCTTGATTTATTTAGTTTGGCCTCTGGCAGTTTAAAACAGCTCCTAATAATACTTCAATTCTACCAGAAACCTAAGGGCTCAATTGCAATTAGTTTCATGACCAAAGCAAAAGATACTGTCTTTCACCATTCCTCCTGCCAAGTAGGCAGAAGCTACTATTCTGTTTTCAGTATGGGTCCTGTGCTTCTGTTATCCCTGCACACTGGATGTAGAGGCAGAGTGAGAGATTTGATCTAGCATGGCTGATATCAAATGTAAATAATTTTCTTAGACATTAATATAAATGATATATAAAATAAAAATAACTGAAAGATTTAAATATAAATCATATATAAAGTGAAAAATATAAACATATTACATTATAGATGGATATGCATAGTCTATATCTTTTGAAGTATCCCAAGCTTAATAAATTCAAGGATTTGATTTTTTTTTTGAGAAAGAGTTTTAGTCTGCTGAAAGCAGGCTTGCCTGTAGTGTTATGTATAATTCAGGCTAGCCAGAACTCATGATTATCCTCTTGCCTCAGCCTTCAAGTGCTTGGGATGACATTTAGTGGACTATGCCTGGCCTCAAGGTTATTTTATTTGTTTATTTCCTTTAATGGAAGGAGTAAAAATATAATTATGAAAATTTAGAGTTCCACACGTTCTGCCCAAATCATCAATCAGCCTTATCCATTTGAATACAATTTAAATAATACTTCCAACTTTATGAAGAAGTTACAGCAGCCATGTAGCAAACAAGGGCTGGGCTAAGAGATGAACAAGCCAGAATCTTGTCTCTAAAAGATGAGTAGAGGATAAGCAGAGAAATACACTACTTCAAGACCAGTCGATAAACCCACAGCTGTGTTAATTAGCATTATGGACAAATGTAGATGAATTTTGAAAAAAAATGGGTAGTGTGTTAGTTGTAGACATATAAGACTGTGGGGAACTTTTCCGGGTACAGGGAGTAGTATTTGCAAGAGAAGACAAGTTAGGGTGAACAGGAGGAAGGTCAATTGGTTCCATGGATCTGTTTGCTTCAACTGTTCAGTAGCGAAAGGTAGGGGGACTTACCCATAGTGTTATAATTAAGGAAACGGTACATAGATGAGCATGGTTTGTGTGGAGAACACAGTTTGCTTACTGATTGTCCATAAATAGAAGTGGAGTTTAGACTGCATATAGAGAGTTTTCAACTATAGGACACACTGACTCCCAGTACCTGTCTTAGATACTATTAGATTGCTATAACCACAAAACCTGACACAAACCACACGATAAAACACGATTTTATCTTGGACCTATTTTTGGCGCATCATGGATTAGAAGACATAGCTAAGTTCATGGCAGTGTGAGCTCCTCACTGTTGAGCAGAGAACATAGTTGGAACTGGCAGGTACACCTTATCATCCATCCCACACACAGTGACCTACACCTATCAGGGGCTTCTTTACATTAAGGGATCCGAAGCTTCTCAATGTAGTTCCCACAGATGGAGTGCAAAGTGGTCAGAATGATTCGGGGCGGGACGTTTCTGATTAAAGACCGTATAATAATTGAGGTACCTTTCCCAAACCCGAAGAGAGCAAAGATTCTGACAGCATTACTTTTCCCTCTGAGACACTGACGCAGATATAAATATGTAATGACATCCGAACTTAAGGAGAAAAGTGGACCTAATGCAGGAGTTTGGTTGTAAGTTTATACCCCTGAAGGTTAACTGGCAGATGATAGCAGCAGGCAAGTTGAAAGTGTGATCTGAGGTGCCTGGAAGAAATCAGACTCAGGATAGGAAAACAGAAGCCGACTGTCTACCTGTCTCTATGCTATGACAGTCAGCGAAAGCATCAGCACAAGGTGGAAATCTGTATTTATAAAAACATAGCATAGTTAAATATTTTATTTATTGGGATTTATATCAATAATACAGTTAAACTTGGTGTATAGAGTGATATAAAAATTAAAATTTCAACCGTAGATTCTATTTGTTATTTTTTCTGATGGTGGATTATTTTATTCTCAAATGCAGAATATCTGATTTTAATTTTCCTTTAGTTTGGCAAATTCACTTTTATGCTAATATTGTAGCCTACTAAGGGTGGGGTTGGGGGAGAAAGAAGGCCATGCAATTCCTTCTTCTCCAATGATTAATGGATTTATAGCTTTACTATAAATGGCATCCCAAATATGAAAACAGTCAGGTGTCCAGTGTTCAGAATTATATCATTAGGATAAAACTCAAGGTGTATCTTTCATTTTGGTTTGTATCAATAACGGATCTGTATAACTTATAGAGACAATGACAGCCGCGTGTGGGCTTATTTGAATATTTATACCGACAATGGCTCACAGAAGGTAAACAAATAGGAGTTTACAATTACTTTAGAAAGAAAGCTCACCTTGTCCTTGCCTAAGGAAAGCTTTCACTGCAGAGCAGGGGACTGAACCGAGTTCCTTGTGCAAGGTGTGCAATTGCTCTCCACCCCTGAGCTACGTGGCAGCCACAGAGCAATGCACTGAGTATCAATTCTTAATTTAATTTGCAAGTCTGTAGATCCATCACTGCTGATTTGAGGTCTTTATATTTTACTCACATTACAGTGCAGTCTGCTTGCTAGTTTACAGATATTGTTGTATTTTCCTTTCTGTCATAAGCATGGAAATTGCAGCCACACAAGCAATTCTCTGTTTTATTCTCCTTTAAAAAAAAAAACAATATATTCCAGACTATCTAGCAGAGTGCTGTCTGTTTGCTCTACACAGATGAATTTTAAGATCAATTCTCTGCGCCCTTTGTATTTACAGCAGTCTTCCCTACTGAAATTCACTCTTGAAATGTAACTACCAGATGTTTTCTTTGGAGTATCCATATTGTCTTCCATTTCATTGCAAAAACTGACTTAAGGTATAAACCAGTAAGGGAACATGAATGGCACAGTTACTGATTAAAGAAGTATAAATTATTGCCAGGTGTGCTTACCTATGTTTCATTTTCTGACATGCACACTGCTCTATTGGAGTGATTATACAATTAAAATATTGCTGTAAAATAGTTTCTACCTGACAGGAGAAAATCAAGTGAAGACTTTGGACATGACCTTTTTGTAAGTTTCTCTGCTAATGTCATGTCAGGTTACATCTTTCAGAAATCTTGCCTGTATGAAGGGAACAAGTATGGAAGATGTCAGAGCCCTTTGCCTCCATGCCCTAAACAGCCAGGACCATCTTCTCTTAGATACACTCTCAGTCACAACAAAGAGAAAAAGAAGTGGGGTTAACTGAAAAGGGTCATTTGCTGTGCTGGGTAGGTTGTTGGAAGTGATCCCAGAAGTCACAAGCTGCTCCACTTGTCTAAAGTCACTGCTAAGGACTGGACAGGAATTTTGATGAGGTGTTGCAATAACACTGTAACTCAGTCTGTCCTTAAATCGGTCCCATAAAACCCCACAGATAGGGTCACAATTACTGTCGCTTTCTTTTTATGATATTTCCCTTGGAGGAAGCAAAAGTAGTCTGTCTATGTTCAAAGCTGGAAGCCCCTGGGGCTAGAAAGTTAGGGTCCCTCATAAATACAAGGACATTGTAATGGTAAGATGTGCCTAAGTGATGGTGGTGAATGAGAGTCATGACACTTAAGGAAGTATGTAAAATCTAAAGTTATTTAACTGAACCACTGCCCAGTGTTTGGTGGTGCTGGACAAATTACTGGGCTCAGAGTGCTTCGGGGCACTGACAATACATAACCAAGGTGTTTAAATTGAGCTATGATCACCTGGGGAGCAAAAGTGGGTAGTTATGTGCACACAGTACATGCAGAAAACTGTCCAAAGACAGTGTCTAAAGAATTCCCCTGTTGTTGCCATTCTGTTGGCCGAAAAGGGCTTAAACTTTAACCTCAGACCCCTTTTTACAGGCATTCTTCACGACTTTTCCTCCCTCGCTATTATTTTCCTTTCTTTCAATATCAATCCTAGCAGAGTTTTATATCTAAGAATTTGTGTCTTGTTTTTCTGGCTGAATTTTACTTCCTGGGTCTAAACACTGCATGCCTTTTATCCATAATAGCTTGTTGTCAACAATGTATAGTTTTAAAAGGCTTGCTAGTCAGTATACTCAAAACACTTAATTTTTGCACAAGTTAGGCAAGAAGTTGAAAACCCTCTCGCTTACTTTCTTATCATGAACATCTTTAGATAGGTAGAACTCCCAAAAGTATGAAAGAAGAACAAAAAACCGCATGCCCCTGTGTCACAAAGAGCAAATAATAGGATATTTTCGGGTTAATCACTGATTCGAGGTAATCACTATGCTTTTATCATAATCTCGTTGTGGAGGATAAAGAGTCGGATCAGCTAGTCATAAATTGGTAAGATACTTAAAGTGTGGTAGGTAATTATTACATAAATACATTACATAAATTTATATGAATATTACATTATATTACATAATAAAGTCTATATTCATTTTTGGTTACTAAAAATCAAATTGTAGGAAAAGAACATACTTGACTAATTATTTTTAATATTTGGATGTGAAAGGATTTTTTTTTCGGCTTAGAAACAGATAAATGTGACATTTTTTAAACCAAACGGAAGTCAGTAGCATGGCTGTATTACTAAAAATAATCGCAAAAACATAAATAAATGACTACACAGGACAAAGGATTATATACTTAATACAAATAATTTATAAGTAAAATATTATGCTCACAGTGTATTGGGAAATGAAATAGTAGAGTTCAACATAGAAGAACATAAGAGTTGAAACCTGTTAAAATTTTCTCTGTATATAAAATACATCCAGATAAAATGTGAGATAAGATATTTTCCTGATTAGCTAAACACACCCCTCCACACACAAAAGAAGTAACAACAAATTAATGCGAATGATAACTGTACAGATAATATAATTGCTGTTTTATATAATCTAGATGATGTTTTGAAAATGAATTTTAAGCATTCCATTGGTATGCTTGTGTGTGTCTCTGTGTGTGTGTGTGTATGTACACATGCATACATGCATACAGATATGTTATCTGTACATGTGTGCTCTTGCACTTATTTGTGTATGGAGGTTAATAGTTGGCCTAGGTGTCGTTCCCAAAGAGCTCTGTACCTTGTTAGTGTTTGTTTGTTTGGAGAAAGCGTCTGTCACTATTAGGGTGCATGTAATGTATGCCATATTGTATGGCAATGATGTACTTGTCTGTCCTTCCCAGCAATGGTTTGATTAGGGCACGTCACCATGCTTGGCTTTTGCACATGGGTTCTCACGTTAAAAATTCTGATGCTTCCACGGCAAGTGTTTTGGTCACTAAGCTTAGTCTTTGTCTTAGGGTTTTACTGCTGTGAACAGACACCATGACCAAGGCAACTCTTATAAGGACAGCATTTAATTGGGGCTGGCTTACAGGTTCAAAGTTCTAGTCCATTATCATCAAGGCGGGAACATGGCAGCGTCCAGGCAGAACATGGTACTGGGGGAGCTGTGAGTTCCGTCTCTTGTTCTGAAGGCAGCTAGGAGAAGAATGGTTTCCAAGCAGGTAGGATGAGGGTCTTAAAGCCGACATCCACAGTGACGCCATACTTCCTCCAACAAGGCCACACCTACTACAACAAGGCCACACCTCCTTATAGTAGCACTCCCTGGACCAAGCCTACTCAAACCATCACAGTCTCCAACCCCCACATTCTTTATTATAAATTGTAAATTGTAAATTACCTTGCCAAGGAAATCCTCAGGAAACAAGGCAAAATACAAAAATAAATTAATGTATTTGTTATAAAAATAAACCTATTGCCTAGTATGTGCATATTAATCATCTTAAAGTAACCTACTTGCAATATAAAAATTGATAAGCACCCAAAAATTTGATGAATTTTAAAGAACATAATGATATATATAAGTGCAAATTTCATGTTGTCTTATTGCAAGAAAATATGAGTTTAAGTTTTTTTTATTTTTTTTTAGGGTTAGGGTTCATGTTTAAGTTTTTATATTTACTGGAAATATCTCTCAGTTTAGAAAGTGTAGTAACAAATACATATGTATATGCATATATGTATGTATATACTATAAATGTATGTGTTTCTATTTCAGTCTATACACGTAATTCCTATGTCCCCTATATATTTAAGCTTTGTTAAGTGAGGGGTCTAATTTAGTAGGCCTGGAAAGAGATTTGAGTTATTGTATTTATGACAATCTAACAAATGAAGCCTTTGCTTTTGGCCTCTGAATCAAGAATTGAAAAGTGTCAGTTTTTAGAAGATCACATGCTCACTGTGCTCCAGCAGGATACATTACTTTAAATTTTAAGTGAGAGAAACGAATGATGACATATAAAATATTCCTATGTTGGACAAATTTAATGCAGATTTTTCCAAGTAATGGAATGTATATATTGTAGAGTGTCAGAAGATCAACCTGAGCTTTGCTTTTGTAAAAATTTTATCTGTGACAGTGTGAAATATATTCATGGATGCGTATTTTTATGACATTGCATTTAGGTTACTCTTGGACAGTTCAACTGACTTTTTACTGGGTGTCTGTTTTTTTATTGTAATGAGATTCTGTCATGAATTATTCTAATGAGGAGATTGGGACATGACTGATTATTTGGCTGCAAGCCTGAAGTTAACTCAAGATGGTTGATTCAGAGTCATTGCTACAGTTTCCTGAAGAGTTAAGAGATGCCATTCTATAGGTAGTGAGAGGGCACAGAGAAAAATCATTGTCTTTCACACAAAGACACATATGTTCACAAGCACACATACCACAATGTTAATAATTTGTTTAGATTGACAAGAAGCACATTAAAATGTACCACATAAAGCCTGCTTACAAAAGCCTCTACAAAAGAAAAAGGCTGCAGCTCCATGACATTCTGTGGCCTTTGACAATGCAAGTGGACATGGTTAATAAATGGTTTATATCAGGCACAAGTGCTTTTAAAACATATATATTATTATAACATTTTCCTCCTTTGTTTTCCTTTCATGAACTCATTGTGTCCTCTCCTTCTAATCTCTCCCAATCCACTTTTTCAATCTCTCTCATAATTACCCTTACTCTCAAAAGCACAGAAAAAAAATATATATTCATGCAATGTTGCAGATATGTGCTCCCTTTCAGAATGGATACAGTTACTTTTGAAGTCTTTTTGACTATTTATTTATTTATTTTTATTAACTTGAGTATTTCTTATTTACATTTCGAGTGTTATTCCCTTTCCCGGTTTCCGGGCAAACATCTCCCTAATCCCTCCCCCTCCCCTTCTTTATAGGTGTTCCCCTCCCCATCCTCCCCCCATTGCCGTCCTCCCCCCAACAATCAAATTCACTGGGGGTTCAGTCTTAGCAGGACCCAGGACTTCCCCTTCCACTGGTGATCTTACTAAGATATTCATTGCTACCTATGAGGTAAGAGTCCAGGGTCAGTCCATGTATAATCTTCAGGTAGTGGCTTAGTCCCTGGAAGCTCTGGTTGCTTGGCATTGTTGTTCATAAGGGGTCTCGAGCCCCTTCAAGCTCTTCCAGTTCTTTCTTTGATTCCATCAACGGGGGTCCTATTCTCAGTTCAGTGGTTTGCTGCTGGCATTCACCTCTGTATTTGCTGTATTCTGGCTGTGTCTCTCAGGAGCGATCTACATCCGGCCCTGCACTTCTTTGCTTCATTCATCTTGTCTAATTGGGTGGCTGTATATGTATGGGCCACATGTGGGGCAGACTCTGAATGGGTGTTCCTTCTGTGTCTGTTTTAATCTTTGACTCTCTATTCCCTGCCAAGGGTATTCTTGTTCCCCTTTTAAAGAAGGAGTGAAGCATTCACATTTTGATCATCCGTCTTGAGTTTCGTTTGTTCTAGGCATCTAGGGTAATTCAAGCATTTGGGCTAATAGCCACTTCTCAATGAGTGCATACCATGTGTGTTTTCTGTGATTGGGTTACCTCACTCAGGATGATATTTTTCAGTTCCAACCATTTGCCTACGAATTTCATAAAGGCATTGTTTTTGATAGCTGAGTAATATTCCATTGTGTAGATGTACCACATTTTCTGTATCCATTCCTCTGTTGAAGGGCATCTGGGTTCTTTCCAGCTTCTGGCTATTATAAATAAGGCTGCAATGAACACAGTGGAGCACGTGTCTTTTTTATATGTTGGGGCATCTTTTGGGTATATGGCCAAGAGAGGTATAACTGGATCCTCAGGCAGTTCAATGTCCAATTTTCTGAGGAACCTCCAGACTGATTTCCAGAATGGTTGTACCAGTCTGCAATCCCACCAACAATGGAGGAGTGTTCCTCTTTCTCCTCATCCTCACCAGCATTTGCTGTCACCTGAGTTTTTGATCTTAGCCATTCTCACTGGTGTGAGGTGAAATCTCAGGGTTGTTTTGGACTATTTATTTTTTACTGGAGATTATTCACCATTTAGGAAAAACTTCTTTTCGATATTTTGCTATTCAGAGCAGTATACTTTTCCTTGTAAATATAAACAATTATTTAAGTCTTTCTGATTTAAAAAGTATAAATTCACAATAACCTAACTTTCAATTAGCATAAAAACATTTGTTTATATTTGGAAAACTATTGAGAATTGAAATTACTAAATGATTGGATACAATTATTTGGTTGAAACAAACAAACAAAAACAGAATATATTATCTCCTAAACTCTTTATATAATATTTATTTTAAAAGGCAAAGAGTGGTTTAATTGTGAATATACCACACATATTATTTTTTTGTTTCATGAAAGGAAGACTAGATATATTTAATTTAGAAAAGTATTATTCGTGTATCCTTTAGATAAATAAATTTGTACAATATTTAATTCAGTCTTTGTTACCTGGTATCAAATAATGCTCTACAATATGCTAGTTCTAACAATTTCTTTAAATTCTTCACAGTGTAGCAATTATAGCTGGCAAAGAAATTGCAGTTTTAAAGTATGTAAACTTCTTCCAATAAAAAATTGTGGTTAGTCAATTTCAATAAAATATATTAAATAGGTAAATATATTAAAGATGCATGTGACAAGTTAATGTATTTTCCATTATTTTCATTAACTATCCTGTTTTAAAGTAAGTGAGCTGTATTTTGGCAACAGTCTTTTTGTCAAGTAATAAACTTCAAAATGTTCTTCAGAAATAAATATATATATATGTATATAATTATGTGTGTTCTTATAATACATATATTATTTATATGTATAAATTTGCTTAGCAAAATGCAAACATAATATGACTACTTCTAGGTGGCTGTTGCAGTAAAAATAAAAAAGGGTGGAACCATTTCCCCGCCTACCCTGGTAGTCACAATGGGCCATTGGAACTAGTGCTAATTCATGTCAGATTAGTATCTCTCCCAACTGCTCTCTGCTAGCAGCGAATTCTCTGGTTACAGCCACTGGTAAAGTCAAGACTCAACAAACTGTAACCCAACAATCAGATCTACATGTTAAAATCAATCCACAATACATCCACACAATAAACTTACAACCAATTGATAAGGATATAAATTGCCCACCTAGATGTAATTTGCCCATCGAGAGGACACAAAATCCTATACAAATCCATCCCTTAAGAATCGTCATAACAACCCGTAATATGTGCAGAGAGGAATCCTAACACTCACTGCTATATTTCTCAGCTTCCTCCTCCTTGCTCTAGCCTCCTCGGCCTCCCTAAAACTTTTCTCCCACCCATCCTTCCTTCTCGTCCAGTGATAGGCCTTGATCTATCCTGTACCTGCCTCCACCTCATAATGACAGTAACCTACAAGTGGCAACCTATACTCTTTGCTCTTACCACTTGAATTAAAGGCGTTTTTATGTGAACTTCACTTTCATTTACTTATAATTTATTACAGTTTGAATTAGTACTAGTACTTTAGATGTTCAAATAAAACTTTTTGCCAAAATACTTTAGCAAATTTTGAAAGTTTCAATCGTGAATTAACAATGCATTTTCTTTAGGATACCGATTGGGAAATGAAATTGGAATATCTTTGTAACTAGCATAAATATAATCTAAATTCTGATTAACCCCACAATACAAAAAACTTTTAGGAAGTATTTTATGATTCTAACCCAAAATTTACAACTTAGATAGAAGTAAAAATCTTACTTTAAAATACCTAATTATGTATTTAAGTTTTAAATACCTCTGAGATACATTAATAAATGGCAACATTCATTATTTCTTCTCTTTGCAAAATTTTATAAACTGTTCAAAAGGCCATTGATATAGGTTTAGGTATAGAAATGATATAATTTAAGTTTGATATCATCTCTTTGCTTGTCAACATTTCTTTTTTAAATTTTTATTTATTTGTACACACCATATTTTATTCCCCTCTCTGTCTACCCTCCGACTATTCCACTAACATGTCCCTACCACACCCACCCCACCAGACCTCTAAACTCCTTGGGGTTTCCAGTCTCTTGAGGGTTAGGTGCATCTTCTCTGACTGAACCCAGATCCTGGAGTCCTCTGCTGTATATGTGCTGGGAGCCTCATAGCAGCTGGTGTGTGCTGCCTGATTGGTGGTGCGATGTCTGAGAGATCTCAGGGGTCCAGGTTAACTGAGACTGCTGGTCCTCCTACAGGGTTGCCCTCCTCCTTAGCTTCCTCCAGCTTTTCCCTAACTCAACCAGAGAGGTCAGCAGCTTCTGTTCATTGGTTGGGGGAACACATCTGCATCTGACTCTTTCAGATGCTTGTTGGGTTTTTTGAAGGGCAGTCATGATAGCTCCTTTTCATGAGCGTCCCATAGCCTCAGTAATGGTGTCAGGTCTTGGGGCCTCCCCTTGTGCTGAATCCCACTTTGAACCTTCTTTTCCTCAGGCTCTTCTCCATTTCTATTCCTGCAGTCCTTTCAGACAGGAAGAATTATGGGTCAGAGTGTTTACTGTGGGACCAATCCCATCCCTCACTTGATGCCCTATCTTTCTGTTGGAGGTGGGCTAAAAAATTTCTCTCACCCCATTGTAGGTCATTTCATCTAGAGTCCCCAATTTGAGTCCCAAGAGTCTCTCACTCCCTAGGTCTCTGGTACATTCTGGAGGGGCCTCTCAGCCTCCTTCCTCCCAAGGTCACCTGTTTCTATTCTTTCTGCTGGCCTTCAGGGCTTCTGGTATTGGCTTTTCCACCAATACTAGATCATGTTCCTCTCTCCCCCACCTCCATCCCCTATCCCTCCCTTGTCTCTCCCTTCTTCACCCCTTGTGGTTGCTTTCTTCTCTCTCCCAAGTGGGACTGGGGCGTCCTCACTAGGGCCCTTCAGCTTGTTGACCTTTGAAAGTTGCTCATCCACATCTCTAGTGGCAGTTACTACTTGTATCATAGAGAAGTATCAAGCAGGAAACTACACAGAAAAAAAAGAAGACCAAAGGGAAATGTTCAGTCTTAAGTTCTTTTGACCAAGGGAGGGGATACAGTGACTAGGTACAATAGGAGTGTTTAAACAGTTGAAGACATCTCTTTCAAGACTGCATTCCCAGAATATAGTAGCCTGGTGTCTGCCCTATAGAAACTTGTAAATGGACGGTCATGTGCGTCAGACATAATGAAACTTCTCTCACATATTTTGAACATGTTAATACTTTTGGCGAATGTAGGGTGTTTCGGTCCCTAAGTTAAGCTTTTCAGAGGTTTTAGTAGTCAATGCAGGCCTGGTTCCCTACTCACATGGACAGGGGATTTTGATTGCCATGAGCTGTTCTGAGCTCTGTCCATTTTATTTCAGTACCCTGTTCAAAATATCTATTTTTCTAATATCTCACACTATTTCTACTCTTATAGCAAGGAACATTTATACTTTAATAGAACTCTAATACTTCTTGTATCACCATTATGACTTTATAATCTCAAGTTACTGTACACCTAGTTGTAAGACTGAAACAATGTCAGCAAAAGAGATTCTCCGTGCAAGGAGTTAGGCAGGTGAGAAGGTATATCGGAATTTTAAGATGTCTTTTTAAAATACCTATTCAAGTTTGAAGATGTTTTCACTGTTTTTTTAATCAGTGTAATGTTTTCTGATACTCTCCCCCCCCCCACTGTTTCAGATAGCCTTGTTCTTGCCTTAGGTGATGACTGTGGTTAAAGATTTATTCCAGGTATAGATGAATACACATAATGGTGTGTTGATGTGAAAAGTATTATGAACAAGAAGAATCAGGACCAGCTGCTTTATTGGGTACCAGGAACCTTAGTGTGGGAGCCCAGGAAATCTCGTGTCCTTGTAGTGTCCAATGTCAGTATAGGGTATTCTGTATGTCTTCTTAGTAGATGTATACGTCTAATGGACTAAAATCATTAGATTTCCATATTTTTCTTTGTGTTGAAGTTAGTTACATAATTGAAGTAGAATCTGCTTGTACATTTAAATTTGATTTGCCTCCAAGGCTCTTAAGTAACTGTTGTCAGAAAATAAAAGAGAACACAGATGTGTGTGTGTGTGTGTGTGTGTGTGTGTGTGTGTGTGTGTGTTTATACACAAACACAGTCTGAGTTCTACCTAATGTATTCTCTACAATGTCAGAAAAGCAGGTGAGACTTAGGATTGAGTGGTGGAAGAGTCAGTCCAAACTTGGAGGATTGCCAACAAAGCTCTTTAACATGGATAAGGACCACATCTTTTATGCATGCCAGTATGCTTTTAAAGTGTTGCACTTAAATATAAATTCCCAAACCATGGCATACCATTGCCATACTCAATAAAAACACAATATCAACAGGACAGTGAACTTGAGGGTGGATGCAGTTACTTTGTACTTTAAGCTCTTTGCTTCCCCCAAATTATCTCTCCCTTAATTTCTTTTCTCTTAATCCAGAGAAGTGAGGAGAACAATAATAAGATTATTAGCTATAAGTCTATTTTGACCACTCCTGTCTTTTACTCCTTTGAGTAAAAGAAAGGCAAACCACTCAAAGTTTTAAGAACACTGAAAGATAGAATGAATGTAAATAACCTAACTGGGTATTGTACAACACCCAAACAGAAGTTGATTAAAATATAAGTGCTCTTATAACCAGTCATAGTGTTAGTAAAACGGTTACATATGAAAATACGATATGTAGTGAGTAGTAGAGATACACGCTTAATTAAAGTGAGATAAACTAAGCAATGGAAATTATGCAATGCAAAGAGGCTTATCTGTATTTGATGTAATAACCAAACTGAAATTTGATCGGTGAATATTTTGATACAAACATTGGAATGAAATTCAACATTTAAAGTTATTTTTTATCAGACTTTGTAGCAGATATGCACACATGACTATTACAGAAAATATTCTAATTTTTAATTCATCCAGATCCAATCAGTGGTGCATAAATAACCTCTGAGTTAGGTTTACCCATCGAACATATCTCTTGGGAGGTTAATGTCTTCATATCACGGTATTTTTCTTCCTCTCACAGTGTTTGGGGTATTTCACTGGCTTTGGTGTTGACTACTGACATCTGATTGCCTGTCATTCTTGATTTAAACAATCAGATTAGAAAGTCTTTTATCTTCTAAGTATGATTCCTTAAAGTAGGTGTTCTGTTTATGTCACATGAATATAATATTTAAAAACTTTGCATTTTAAAAATTATTTTTGTTTAGTGTACAAAATGAGTTTCTTTAAAAAATTTCCAAACACATAATCATTATATATCATGCAGATTTATTTCTCCGACTACCTACCTTGCTCGGTCTATCATCCCATAGCTGGTCTCTTAAACCTTCAATAAATCACTATTCTACAAATATACATGTATGAATATATGCATATGGATGTGTTTGCACACACATTCTTATTCTGTCTTCATTGGTAAGAATTTGCATTGAATAATTATCTGAATTTGACTTTCTTTTTGTGTGTTAGTCAGTCATAAATCCTATCTTAACTTTTAAATGAACAATGATGAGGCATATATAGATAATATTTGTTATATATCATATATGATTATATACTTATACATTATATAATATAAGATTATATGTATATATTTTTTTATTAACTTGAGTATTTCTTATATACATTTCGAGTGTTATTTCCTTTCCCGGTTTCCGGGCAAACATCACCCTCCCCCCTCCCCTTTTTTATGGGTGTTCCCCTCCCCATCCTCCCCCTCCTTGTTGCCCTCCCCCCAACAATCTAGTTCACTGGGGGTTCACTGGTTTAGCAGGACCCAGGGCTTCCCCTTCCACTGGTGCTCTTACTAGGATATTCATTGCTACCTATGAGGTCAGAGTCCAGGGTCAGCCCATGTATAGCCTTTAGGTAGTGGCTTAGTCCCTGGAAGCTCTGGTTGCTTGGCATTGTTGTACATATGGGGTCTCGAGCCCCTTCAAGCTCTTCCAGTTCTTTCTCTGATTCCTTCAATGGGGGTCCTATTCTCAGTTCAGTGGTTTGCTGCTGGCATACGCCTCTGTGTTTGTTGTATTCTGTCTGTGTCTCTCGGGAGAGATCTACATCCGGCTCCTGTCGGCCTGCACTTCTTTGCTTCATCCATCTTGTCTAATTGGATGGCTGTATATGCATGGGCCACATGTGGGGTGGGCTCTGAATGGGTGTTCCTTCTGTGTCTGTTTTAATCTTTGCCTCTCTATTCCCTGCCAAGGGTATTCTTGTTTCCCTTTTAAAGAAAGAGTGAAGTATTCACATTTTGATCATCTGTCTTGAGTTTCATTTGTTCTAGGGATCTAGGGTAATTCAAGCATTTGGGCTAATAGCCACTTATCAATGAGTGCATACCATGTGTGTTTTTCTGTGATTGGGTTACCTCACTCAGGATGATATTTTCCAGTTCCGACCATTTGCCTACGAATTTCATAAAGTCATTGTTTTTGATAGCTGAGTAATATTCCATTGTGTAGATGTACCACATTTTCTGTATCCATTCCTCTGTTGAAGGGCATCTGGGTTCTTTCCAGCTTCTGGCTATTATAAATAAGGCTGCTATGAACATAGTGGAGCACGTGTCTTTTTTATATGTTGGGGCATCTTTTGGGTATATGGCCAAGAGAGGTATAGCTGGATCCTCAGGCAGTTCAATGTCCAATTTTCTGAGGAACCTCCAGACTGATTTCCAGAATGGTTGTACCAGTCTGCAATCCCACCAACAATGGAGGAGTGTTCCTCTTTCTCCGCATCCTCGCCAGCATCTGCTGTCACCTGAGTTTTTGATCTTAGCCATTCTCACTGGTGTGAGGTGAAATCTCAGGATTGCTTTGATTTGCATTTCCCTTATGACTAAAAATGTTGAACATTTCTTTAGGTTTTTCTCAGCCATTCGGCATTCCTCAGCTGAGAATTCTTTGTTTAGCTCTGAACCCCGTTTTTTAATAGGGTTATTTGTCTCCCTGCGGTCTAACTTCTTGAGTTCTTTGTATATTTTGGATATAAGGCCTCTATCTGTTGTAGGATTGGTAAAGATCTTTTCCCAATCTGTTGGTTGCCGTTTTGTCCTAACCACAGTGTCCTTTGCCTTACAGAAGCTTTGCAGTTTTATGAGATCCCATTTGTTGATTCTTGATCTTAGAGCATAAGCCATTGGTGTTTTGTTTAGGAAATTTTTTCCAGTGCCCATGTGTTCCAGATGCTTCCCTAGTTTTTCTTCTATTAGTTTGAGTGTATCTGGTTTGATGTGGAGGTCCTTGATCCACTTGGACTTAAGCTTTGTACAGGGTGATAAGCATATTTTATAATGTATAAATACATTCTATATAATGTATCTTTATAATATATTATATATTATATTATATAATTATATATAATAACATACACACATATACACATATATACATACACTATATATATACATATATACACACAAATATATAATCAGATTTTGCCTCAATGAACATGAAGCAGAGTTAATGTCTTATTTATCTAATATGATACATTTACTCTGCACTTTACCTTTTAATTAGTTATTTGAGACTTGAGAGAATACTATTATCAAAAAATTATGGTTAATACTTTCTGTTCATATCTAATTTGGGGGATAATGGTTTATTTGAAATATGTTGTCCATATTTTAATGATATTTCATCTATCATCCTTAGTATATATTTTAGATTTGTCAAGCTTTTGTATTGGATTAAATTTGCTTTAAGATTTTTCTAAGCTGTTGCTGCTGCTGATGCATAACACACTGCTATTATTGGTCTTTTTATATAAATATAAATATATATATACAGATATATAATTTGAATTTTTTGAAACTTTAGCTGTGCTGTCAACTTTGGAAAAAAGTATCCCCGTTTACTGTGTTGAGTTGGCACTGTACAGAAATTAACAGCCATATTGGTCTAGAAATGTTGAACTTAAGTTTTTTCATTTGTACAGGGGTAACACACTGTATTAAATATGTAAGGTCTTATCTACGTGGGTTTGATTACAAAAACTAATAAAATATTCTCTAAATTTAAAAACAAAAAAAAGTTTTTTCTAAGCCTTTTTTATATATTTGTTCTAAATGATAATGTGATTCTAAACACAAATGCTTCAAACCTCATTGACACATACGAAAAGCATCAGTTAATCAAGAAAATCGAGGAGTTAACAAGTTACTTTGGATGTTATGTTTATATATATTATAATTGAGAATGCTGTTATGATTGACTTAATTATATACCTTTGCAATTTGTAGTGTGTGTTCCTCAGTGAACTTGTGTTAGTCCTGTAATGTAAATTTCAGATTGGCTATTTATTAGTTAAATTTATACAAAACCTATTTAAATAGACAGATTATTTTCTTTTATTGTATTTTGATCTTGGTACTTCATAAAATGTTTTGTTTTTTAAATCTTGAAACAGAGTATAAGTTATTCATAGTCAGTAATCTGATATACACAAACACAGACACAGACACCACCAGAGACAGATACACACACACACACACACACACACACACACCTGCACACACACACACCTGCACACACACACACACCTGCACACACACACACACACACCTGCACACACACACACACACACACACCTGCACGCACACACACATACACATACAGACACGCACTAGCCTATTATGGCTTTCTCTCTAGAAGACTGCCCTCCCTGTCTTCCATTGAAGTGAACGGCTAGTGTCCTGGCAGCATGCATAGATTTCTACCCAGTCTTAGTAGCTGAAATAGTGTATTTGGGGTTTTGGGTAGAATGGAATTTATTTAGAGTCTGCTCACAACTTAATCTGCCACCACCAGTGTCAGTGGCCTTGGCTTTCACTCCCAGCTTCTTTTGATGAGCCTCAAAACTTTTGCCCTCTTCTGAATAATGAAGGTATAATTTGCCATAATATTCCAAACTTTGAACCATTCTGGTTGCTGTTGATTCAGCTCTTTGAATGTTACATTTTAAAGAGAGAGAAGTAAGTGTGTGTCATCTGGGAGAGCTTACATTGTTTGTCAGCCTTTTTACTCCCTTTCTTTGGTGTTTTGTTTTGCTTGTAAAGGCTGCCTGCTGCATTATCCCTGGCTTCCCTACTAGGCAAATTGCTTACTGAGAATTCTTTATTAGCAGTAGTAGGAGTCAAGGGGCTTTGGACTGAAATTCATTTTTTTAAAGAAAAAAAATCAGGTTCTAATTGGGCACAGGACAAATTGGAAAAACATAGCATGCACAGTGTAAAAAGTTGGCAATACATGCTCTGAATCTCCAGTTTTATCCCACCTCCCTTTCCTCCCATCTCCCTAGACAATCAACTAACTGTATGCTAAGTTGATTGAGAAGAAGGGCTAATTGCAGAAGGAATTAGAAGTACTAAAGAGAGCAAAGAAGTCATAGCTCAGTGAGGACAAATAGTTCACATTTAAAATAAATTCCAACAACTTATAGATTGTATAATAAACTGCTCATTTATCAAAGCTGTGTGGAACTTTCAATTCAAGTGCTTACTAGATGTTCTATCGGGGGAGAAATTATAATATTCAATAACTCAGTGTCTCCAAGCACAGTTTCTCCTCCTCTTGCTTTTGTAATTCTCGTTGCATGTTGGGCAACCATGAGTTAGGTAGTCCAAGCCCACGGACCACAATGAAAGAGTGCTTCTGTAGGTTTATAAATCTGTGTATAAGGATGTATGTAGGTTTCTTCAGTTGTGAAAACATTTCACAATAAATTGAAAAGGAAAATTGAATGCAAATATTGAGACTGTGTTTCTAAAAATACTGTGAGCAAGTCTATTTTGACTAGTTAGGCTGTGCTAACTTGAAAGCAGTATGATGATTTAAACATTAAAATAGCAATTATTCTCTATAAGCACATAGGTTTCATTGTCCTGCTGAATGTAATGTTTTAGACAAATAAATAAAGCTTACATATTCATTTGTGTTATTCTAAGCTAAAGAAAAATTATATTCCACTATAAATTTTAGTACACGTGAAATTATAAGTTGAATTTTATAACAAAAGTTTTATGCAATCAGTTACCTCAGCTTACATTTAATGAAGAAACCATAGTTCCATTGTGGGCATTTTCTATTCTGTAAATCATTTTTCATTTGGTTTCAGACAGATAAATCTCCTTAGTTTATTTGTATCCAAATGTCTATGATGTATATAGAATTTTTTCAAAATGGATGTAGCTACTATAATCACTTGGAAATGTACCAGCTGAAAATAATATTTAATTTGCACATATAAATCAAACGTGACTAGTATTTCTTTAGAAAGTATGATATTTGACTTAAAAGTAGAGGCAGTGGACATTCTCAAAACTTGTATTTAAGTCCTATGGTCTGTGTACTGGCTGGCTCTGTGTGTCAACTTGACAAAAGCTGGAGTTATCACAGAGAAAGAGGCCTCCCTTGAAAGACCTCCTTGAGATCCAGCTGTAAGGCATTTTCTCATTTGTGGGTGGTGCCTCCACGGACTGGTAGTCCTGGATTCTAGAAAAAAGCAAGCTGAGAAAGCCAGGGAAAGCAAGCCAGTAAGCAGCACCCTCTAAGACCTCTTCATCAGCTCCTGCCTCCAGGGTCCTGCCCTGTGTGAGAGCTAGTCCTGACTTCCTTTGGTGATGAAGCACAACCTAGAAGTATAAGCTGAATAAACCATTTCCTCCCCAACTTGCTTCTTGATCATTATGTTTTATGCAGGAATAGAAACCCTGACTAAAACAGTCTGTAAAGTTAGTGCATCTACCTTGATACAAAGTAATCCTTTCCCTGCCAATATTTTAAGAAAATAATATGTAACTAAACTATGCTATTTGAGCATATAATTGATTATAAAATATTAAGATAATTTTTATTAAAATTTTTGGAATGTTCCATCAAGTAAATAAGAATCTGTTGCTTAAATATGCTTTAGAGGTACTAAAATATATATCAAAAATGATAAATTTAAGATCAGATCTTACTTAGTTTTTTATTATTGGATATTATATGTATTTACATTTCAAATGTTATATCCTTTCCTAGTTTCCTCTCTGGAACTCCCCTATCCTATCCCTTCCCCTTGCTTCTATGAGGGTGCTCCCCCACCCACCTACCCACTCCCACCCAACCACCCACTCCCATCTCACCATCCTGGCATTCCCCTACACTGGGAAATCAAGCCTTCACACGACTAAGGGCTTCTCCTCCCATTGATGCCAGACAATGCCATCCTCTGCTACATATGCAGCTGGACCCATGGGTCCCTCCATATGTACTCTTTGGTCACTGATTTAGTCCCTGTTTCCTCTGGGGGGGGGTCACGTTGGTTAATGTTGTTCTTCCAATTGGGTTGCAAACCTCTTCAGCTCCTTCAGTCCTTCACCTAACTCCTCCATTGGGGTGCCCATGCTCAGACCATTGGTTGGCTGTGAGCATCCACTTCTGTATTTGTCAGGCTCTGGCACAGCCTCTAAGGAAACAGCTATAAAAGGCTCCTGTCAGCAAGCACTTCTTGGTATCTACAGTAGTGTCTGGTTTTGGTGTCTGTATATGGGATGGATTCCCAGGTGGCCAGTGTCTGGGTGGCCTTTTCTTCAGTCTCTGCTCCACACTTTGTCCCCGTATTTCCTTTAGACAGGAGCCATTCTGGGTGGAAAATTTGGAGATGAGTGGGAGGTCCCAACCCCCAACCTGAGGCTTGCCTAACATTTGGATATGGTCTCTACAGGTTCCCCCTCTCCTTTGTTGGGCATTTCAGCTAATCTCATCCCTGTTGGGTCCTGGGAGCCTCTGGCCTTCCTGGCATCTGGGACCTGCTGGTGGCTACTGCCAGTTCCCCACTACCCATCACTACATAACTCTGTTCAAATTCCTGTCTCTCTGTATATCATCCCTGTCTTCTCTCATACCTGTCCTCCCCGCTTTGCCCCTCTCCCTCCTCCCTTTCTCCCATGTCCCTCCCACCCTCTACCTCCTGTGAGAATTTTGTTCCCCCTTCTAAGTAGAACTGAAGCATTCACACTTTGGTCTTCCTTCTTGAGCTTCATATGGTCTGTGAATTTTATCTTGGATATTCTGAGCTCTTTCCCTAATATCCACTTATCAGTGAGTGCATACCATGTGTGTTCTTTTGTGACTGGGTTACCTCACTCAGGATGATATTTTCCAGTTCCATTCACTTGCCTAAGAATTTTATGAAGTCATTGTTTTTGATAGCTGAGTAGTACTCCATTGTGTAAATGTACCATATTCTGTATCCATTCCTCTGTGGAAGGACATCTGGGTTCTTTCCAACTTCTTCTGGATCTTACATTTTTGTAACAAATGTATACAATGGAATTGGCAAGCAGATTTTATTTTTTGTGACAAAGGCATTTTATTAAATTAACTATAATTTGCATACGGTTTCAAAAGAAATTCTAAAAGCAAAGTTAAAAATACTTTCTATTACAAAGTACAAAGCTAACAGCTTAAAAATAGTATCTTTGTAGAAAAATTCCTAATGCATTCTTTAACTGATTCCTGCAATATCATATTTTAATGAGACGTTTAGGGGTTAAATTAATACTTACATTGTAACCAGTTCATTTCTTAGTATTTAAATTACTTTGTCTTATATGCAGAATTTTATTAACATTATTAATATCCTTTTAATTATAATTTTATTATTTTTAACCAAAACTTAAAAAAAATACAGTAGACCTCAGCATCTGGTCATATTTAAATTTCACATGTTAATAAAATGCAACCTGTCAAATTAAAGGTATGAATTTTTACCTTTTTATTTAAGAAAATTGCCTACAAATGTATACAATATCACAAAATTGAAACTAACATATTTTATTTAGCATTATTTCTAAATCATTTTCTTTTTCTTGGGGATTGTATGGACAATGACTATATGTCTATTATAGCTAAGTGTATATTTAATTTAAAGAATTTAAAATATAAAGACTATGTAATATTTCTTGTACACTATAAGTTACCAGCCTATGTGCCCATATTTGGCATTGATGTTAGGAAAATATTGCACTAAGTTGGTCTACAAGAGAGTGTGTGTGTGTGTGTGTGTGTGTGTGTGTGTGTGTGTGTGTGTGTTTGTATGTGTGTATGTAGATTCCGTCCAAACTACATATATGAATTGAAAATATATTAATTTCAAAGCATTTGAATAACTGCTTAGGATATCAAAACTGACTTGGAGATGGAGATGGCTCAATTAATAAATTGCCTTGCTTTCCTCACAGCTCATGCTAACAAACAGCATCTCGTGTTTGTAATCGCAGCACTTAGGGTTAGCATATGACAGAAACAGAAGGATTACATGTTTTTTACATGTGTGTACACATGCATGCATGCATATCCAGACATACCACCCCAGAACCAATTTGTGAATGCTAAAACAATATGTAGATACATGCCTAAAACATTGATTTTCTGCACATGTGTATTTTACTCCCTAATACATGTTCTTCTACTCTGATTTCTTTTATTGAACTATGAAGGTCTAAATTTAGCATATAGGAGCATCCAGCTACATATTTAAAGTCATGATTTTAAAGTTTATTTTTGTGTATGGGAATTTTTTTTGCCTGCTTGTATTTCTCTTTACCATGTGTGTGTGCAGAACATTCACAGGTCAGAAATGGCAGATTATTTCTTTGAATCACTGGTGTTTGTGAGCTACCATATAGTGCTGGGAACTGAACTTTGGTTATCTGCAAGAGTAGCAAATTTTCTTTACTGCAAAATCATTTCTCTAGACCCCCAATATTTGTCATTTTGTCATATCTGTTAGTAGTGAAATAAATGGCTGTTGTCTTCAAAAGAGTAGAATAACAACATCTTTATAGCCTAAAACAGGATTTGCATTAAAATAACCCCTTGAAAATTGTAAGTGTTGAGTCTCTTGAATTTTAATAATCTATAGTAAATGTTCTAAATGCAAGCATTTTGATATTTCTGTACCAATTATGTGCTTCAAATGTCTATTATAATTTATTTTCATATTTTATTCCTCCAAGTTTGTCAATAAAATAGCATAACTAGATATTGTATGCTATTGTTTAGACAACTTCATTCTTTCCTTGTTTCTGATACTAAGGATATGTTAATGTCATACAACTAAAGGGCAGGCAATGTCAATTAGAGTGATATCAGGATTCCCTCATTGGAGATCATCAATTAAGGACACGAAGGTTAACAATCTGCTCCTGTCTGCATAGCTTGCATTGCTAGAATTAGATCCTGAAATAGATTGTCCAACTACAAGCTCTTTTCTCTAAGGATCACTCTACTTTTTAAGGAAATGACTTCTCTAACTATTGCCTTTCTAGCATCCTAAGTTTGTCTTTTAGAAAGGGGAGCCAAAGATTTGCTATTTAGTAACAAGTCACAGTAACAGTTCGGTAACATATGATATGCTTTTGAAAGGCAAGTCACCTACCTATATCTTTTCTCTAAATACATACTAAAACCTTGTTCTTTGACTGCCTTATTTGAAGTTGTCATTCTTGTCGACCCTGAAAACACTGTCACCGTTCTACCATTTTGAAACACTAATTATTGGTGGTAACCACACAAAGAAAAAACAGGGACAGGCTTAGTTTTATTCAAATGATTTACAATCCTCTGAAAATTAAATATCAATTAAGATGTACCCCATTAAAATACTGTACATTTCTTATAAAATTCTGGGTTTTCTGGCTATTCTAGAGTAAAACTAATGTTCAAATTCTTGGCAGACCTCGAGGATGGAGTTTGAATTGTACAGTATTCACATATTTGCAAGACAGAATTTCTTAGTTCTCTTTCCTGTTGCTGTGATAAAATAGTCTGGCACAAGCAACTTATAGGAAAATGGTTCAGCTCAAGGTTACAGTATACCATGGTATAAAAGTCACAGCAACAAGAGCTTCAGGCTGCCAATTTGACGTTTAGAAGCACAGAGCGATGCAGGCTCCAGCTCAGATTGTTTTGTCATTTTTATATAGTACATAGTCTCAGCCTAGGGAATGGTGCAGCCCACAGTGTGTTGGTTTTCATGCTTAAACTAGCAAACTGGCTACGAATATAATGGTAAGATCTTTGTTTAACTAGTCCTAAACAAGATTTGTCCAACACAGCCTGATCAACTCAAAAGCAGTATATTTCAGCCACCACTGAGATTTTTTTTACCAGAAAGAAAAAGTAGGTGTTTTGGACAATTTCAGAGATACAAGGAAGCGACAGTGTTTTGGGTTAATAATATTACTTTGACTGATTAAAAGTATTAGTTAGCTAGTAAATTACGTGTTGCATAGCAAGTACTTTAGTCTCCCTTCTAAACAAGCAAGAAATACAGAAAGTGACCATACACATAAATATTAGACAAGGGCCAGCAGCTGGGAAAGGGTTGTCCAACAGTTCCTGCAGGAGGGGAGAGGCAGCCATGATGGATTGACAACAGAGGATAGGTAGGTAGATGATGTGCACAGGGGCTGCAGGGAGGGTACGCATCCAATAAAAAGAAATACCGCACGTTAGGGTAAGGGTCTAAGAAGAGGAGGATGGGGAATCCTGACAGTGCTTCAGTAGTCTGTTTTTAAACTTATAGCGACAGAAGGGCCATGTGGGTGAAGAGAATCCTGAGCAGATGTTTGGAAAACTTTAGAAGCTCTAAATCTCCTGATTTGAGCCTCGGTGAAGTCTTTTTCACCTTATTTAAGAGGTGGTTATTGCGGGTGCAGTCATGTGACGTGGTAGGACAGCTCTTTGGTAGGCACCCTGTCAGTTTCTAGAAATAGATCCCTAGACACACACACCACTGATATGCAAGAATAACATTGTTTTGTGTCCAGTGTTGTTTTGTGTCCAGTGCGGTGATAAAGTAAGGTTGTGGGAGACATGTGTGCTCCATATCAATGCTTTTAGATACAAGGCTGTAAAGTCTCCTTAAAACTAGTGTTACATCATTTACTTCCCTGGAAACTTTGTATATTCTTGTACACAATGTCTAGGGGAGGAAAGGATAAAAGCTTATTTTCTTTTGAAGAAAAATAAGTAAAAGTGAGAACATGCTTTTGTTTCAGAGGAAATGTAATTTTTAAACTTTTAAAATGATTTACATTAGTTCTTACCTTTACAAAAAAAGCACAGAAACTCCTCACAATGGGATATTGGGTTCTGTTGCCTTTGATGTAGTAATGCATATACAATATTGCACCAATGATTAACTGGTGTGCCCCTGAGGCTTCTCCAGACAAAAAAGCGCCTTTCAGCAGATCCCTTATCTGCTATCAAGGGAGTGTTTACAGCAGCTAAAACTCTTAAGCGCCTTGTCTCTGAGACTGATGGGAATAATTAAGCCAGTGTTCGCTGGCCCTCTGCTCCTCTCTGTGAGCTTAGAAGCTGAGAAAAAAGATGAGCTACATTAGCCATGTTCAGCAATTCCAGATAGATTTTATTGGTCAACCCTCTTCTAGCAATCCATTTTGTTTGTGGAACTAAATTATATGATATATAACAAAATTGTTAACCTGTGACTATATATTTAACTTTTTTCCTTTCATTTACTCACAATTAGTTGAAGAAACATATCAATATTAGCTTTGCAGGAGTGATATTGTTAGATATTCCACTGGAACTCCTTTTTGTTTTTTATTTTATTTTTCCATTTTTTATTGGATATTTTCTTTATCTACATTTCAAATATTATCTTCCTTTCTGGTTTCCCCTCCTGAAACTCCCTATCCCATCCCACACTCTCCTTCCTGATTCCCTGCCCTGGTATTCCCCTATACTAGGGCATCAAGCCTTCACAGGACCAAGGGCCTCTCCTCCCACTGATGCCTGGCAAGGACATCCTCTGCTACACATTCAGCTGGAGACGTGGGTCCTTCCCTGTGTACTCTTTGGTTCGTGATTTAGTCCCGGAGCTCTGAGGGGGGTCTGATTGGTTGGCATTGTTGTTCTTCCTATGGGGTTGCAAACCACATCAGCTACCTCAGTCCTTTCTCTACTTCTCCACTGGGGACAGAGAGCATGCATTTGGCTCTGTATTTGTCAGGCTCTGGCAGAGCCCCTCAGGAGACAGCTATATCAGGCTCCTGTCAGAATGATTCGATCTTTAGGATACAAAGTGATAAGAAATGTATAGCCTCACTGACCAAAACATTACATTTCTAAATTAGGTTATGTGTTAACCAACCAGTGACAGTGATGTAATCAGTGCATGGAAATCTGCTGCCTGTGCAGACCTCTGCTTCTTGATGTTTGATTGTCTCACTTCTTGGATCATTGACCTCCCATACAAATAAATGTATTTTCCATGGCCATAGTATTTGAGAATTCTAGCACCCTGTCTCTCACATAGAAAACTGGTCTGATGACTATGATAGTGACCAATATTTGTTAGGTGACAAGTTTAGAGCATGGAGAACAGAGACACTTTAAACCTTAAAATGTTTGAGCATAGGAAGTTAAAAATATGATCATGTGAATATTGTAGCTCCCTTGAGATTTTAATGAATTTTCTATTGAAAAGAAAATAAAGCATTTAGAATTTATTTGTATCCACTTGTGGAAGAATGGTATTCTTTTTTAGAAATGCAAATGTAAACTATAATTTCATTATGTCAAGCAAATTTGTTTCAGAATCCTCAAACCTTCTATAGAAAGCCATTTATGAATTCTCTCCACAGCAACATTTGGCTTCAAAAAGGTCCTTTGACAAATAGGAAAGCAAAGAGTACACTATGTTCAAAAGTAATCTAATGGAGACTCTGGATGAGGCCAGTTGCAATCAAATGAATCCATCACCATGAAATCCTTCATTGTTTGTCCATTATCTGAACTCTCCCAGCTCAGAAAGGATACTTTGTCCCCCACTGGCTTACCTCCTATATTCTTGCAGTGTAATGTAGTAACTAAGTGACCATGGGGCTGAGCCATTTTAAGCCTCCCACACAAAGCTGGACAGCACACTGTACCTTTGATAGAAAGATACATTGCCACACTGTTCAGTGTTCAGCTGTTGAACAGAGGCAGGAAAACTAAAATGTCGCATATATACAAAATCCACACTCAGCTTCAGCTTCACTCTGGGCAATGTTTGTGTCTATTGGAGGAAGGTGAGAAACACAGGGTAAAATTTTTCAAAGATTGTTTGAGTCTATTGTGAATTTCTGACGTTAATTTTGCCTATTTTCTTTTGTTCATCTCTAATAACTCAATCTGTCCTAATGACTTTGTATGGCTGCTTAGAGGTAGTGTCTGTTCTTAAACTTGCATTTTCACAAAGGTTCTGCTTTAGAAGGGCAGGGAGGCGACATAACACCCTGGTTTGCTTGACAAGCTGTTCTAATCAGATTATTTTAATAGCTGAGGCCAGTATCAAAGGAACATTGTAATGTTTAATAAGTAAGTGATGACACTAGAGTTTTTTACAAACAACAGACCTACCAAACAACCAACTAAACAAAACAAACAAACAAGGGGACTATTCTGGAAGGACCCAAGGGCACAATGGCATCTAGACATCACACTGGTAAGACACATATGAATTCACAGACTGTGGCAGCAACGGCTCAAGACAGACAGAGTTCCAGCACTGAGAGGGGGAATCGAACATGTGTTTTCACTCCTAACCAAGAAACGATCTGTAATAGATAACTATTTGCAAAGGAAAATTTGTTTTGTTCAGTGGCATCTCACTGGGTATATTAACTGGTCTTAAGGGTAGGGCAAATGCCCAGATACAGAAGAGCAACACAAATGGACTGGATGGTATTTTATAGACATTCTGTCTTGAGCTGCATTGTTTGGGCATTTATTGCCTTTGGCTTATTTATTTAGTGTTTCTATTTCTGTGGTATGAATGTATTTGTATATTTGAATGTCTTGAGTTTTTGGTTTGTTTTCTTTTTTTTGTGTTTTAAAGAGAGAGACAAAGAAAGGGCTTTGAGTTGGTAGATGGGGGGATGGGGGGAATCTCAGAAGAGTTGGCCTCTGGTAAAAGCATGATCCAGATGTGTTTTTTAACAAAGAATTTTAAAATGGAAAAGAATGACTAGTGCTAGTTAGATATTTACCAAAGATCTGTGCTGGTAACACAATATATATAAAACTGCGACCGGTATTTTTAGAAATACTTGATTTCTACAACAAAAATGAAAGATAAAGTTACAGTATATAAAATGTATTTTAGATATGTATACATTTGATATACATATATTAAGGCTCAAATGATTGTTTTTTGTAAGGAACTACTAAATTCCTCTAAGTGTATAGTATGAGACTAGGCTGTACTCATGTTAGATTCATCACATTAGTGTTCAAGAGCATATATTCAAAACTGTATGTATGTATATATGTATGTATGTATTTATTTATTATTTATTTATCTATCTACATATCTCTGTAAATTTGCTAGAGGCCTCAGAGGTTACAGGTGCTTGTGAGCTGCCTGATGTTGGTACTTGAAATTGAAATTGTTCCTTTGTAACAGAGACTGAAGGAACACCCATTCAGAGCCTGCCCCACATGTGGCCCATACATATACAGCCACCAAACTAGATAAGATGGATGAAGCAAAGAAGGGCAGGCTGACAGGAACCGGATGTAGATCTTTCCTGAGAGACACACCCAGAATACAGCAAATATGTAGGCGAATGCCAGCAGCAAACCACTGAACTGAGAACGGGACCCCCGTTGAAGGAATCAGAGAAAGGACTGGAAGAGCTTGAAGGGGCTCGAGACCCCATATGAACAACAACGCCAACCAACCAGAGCTTCCAGGGACTAAGTCACTACCCAAAGACTATACATGGACTGACCCTGGGCTCCAACCTCATAGGTAGCAATGAATATCCTAGTAAGAGCACCAGTGGAAGGGGAAGCCCTTGGTCCTGCGGAGACTGAACCCCCAGTGAACGTGATTTTTGGGGGGAGGGTGGTAATGGGGGGAGGATGGGGAGGGGAAGCCGATATAGAAGGGAAGGGGGAGAGGTTAGGGGGATGTTGGCCCCGAAACCTGGAAAGGGAATAACAATTGAAATGTAAATAAGAAATACTCAAGTTAATAATGATAAAAAAAGAAAAGAAAGAGAGAAAAATTAAGAAAGAAAGAAAGGAAGAAAGAAAGAAAGGAAGGAAGAAAGGAAGAAGGAAGGAAGGAAGGATAAAGAAAATCAAAAGATACATATATAAAAGGTGTTCAGCATTTTATTGGGGGTGCAATCAAATCAGGTGTTTATGAGTCCTTCTCATGTGTTCAATATTGTTCTAAGTACTTAGGACATATCAGAAAATAAAGCAAGGGGCCTACCCTTGTGGAGAAAAAAAAATAAATTGTTCCTTTTTTTTGTTTTTTTTTTCTTTTTTTCGGAGCTGGGGACCGAACCCAGGGCCTTGCGCTTCCTAGGCAAGTGCTCTACCACTGAGCTAAATCCCCAACCCTAAATTGTTCCTTTTTAAGAGCAGCAATTTCTCATAATCACCAAGTCATCTTTTGAGCCCTGAAGAACATTTGAATCAATAGCTTAATTCTAGAATCAAGTTACTGAAATGGTAGAGCTACTAATTTACTTTTATTTTATTATAACATAGAAAACAGTGTCACCATATTCTCCAAGGCATTTGCTTGAATGATATGTCAAAATGCAAAGTCAAAAATAGAAAGGTTATTTTGTTAAAGGACAGTGTATATGAGCTTCATTTCTATCTGTGAAACAGGAGTACAAGGATTTAAAAATAAATATTTAAAAATAAAAAATAGTGCCATTTACATATGTTTGTATGTATGTGTAATAAAACAGGTTGTTAAAGTAGATTAATTTATATTAGATAGCTGTTAAAAACAAAAAGTAACAACTAGATAGCCAGTAAAAATAAAAAGTGACATATCTGTGACAAATTGTAAATAATAGTTATATTTTGTTTTTTATTTTTTGTGAGATTATTGTATTTTCCACTTTTTTCTCTATACAGATAGAGCTAGGGCTGATCCACTGACCTAGGAAGGTATCAGTGAATAGATAATATATTTCTAATTACATGGATATAACCTGATCTGTTCATATGATGCTACTTGTCTGCAGATGTTTTCAGGGCTGAGATTTTGTATTGAATATCAATACAAATTGATGGATGGATGGATCTTCCCTGGAGAACACTGTGTCTCCAGCTCTCTGCATCCTTTGACTGCCCGTATTTCTTTTCTAGGGATGAAGCCTCTGTGAACTTCCTGCCTCTATGTAGATATCTCATTTGGTGTCTTGTTCAGGTCATGTTCAGACAGCCATTTTAGTGAGACTTTATTTACTATTTTTATTCTTAATTTTAAAAGCAATCTCCTTGTCTTGGGAGGTAAAGAACAGGTTTAAGAAAAATGTGCAATCATTATGACCTTGAGATTTATTACTTTTATGATCATAGATTCATTGAACATATCACTAAGTCTCATGAGGATATTTTCATGCAAACATGCAATGAATGCAATGATCCTTTCAAACATCCATTCTTCTTATTTATCCCACGCCAACTAGTCTTCTTGATCCCCATGGAAGATTGGCTTTCATGTTTATATGTGCATATGTGATAGTTCTCTATGTAAAAATCTATGATCCACAAAAGCAATAAAACATATCTCATGTGATAGTATAGTCATCTTTCTGAACTTACTTTTTTTGTAAAAAACTGTAGTATTTTCTAACAATCCAAGTGAATGAATATAGGATTTAAAGTGGAATCTGTAGTGTAGACTCACTGATGTTGGCTGATAGAAATGATCTCAACTTGATGAAGAAGACTTGTTTCCCCATGATATACAAAATATAAAATCTGTGTAGTTGTATGGAGTTTACAACTGTGATGTAGTTGAATGCTTCAAAATACTCCTTGAAACAGTCACGGGATTAATCAGGGTTGGTAGTGATGGGCTGGTTGGCAGCATGATAAATTTGTTTTCTTGCCAACATGATTGCTTATACACGAGCTGAAAAAGGACAATAACAATAGACATTCAAAAGTAGATATGGGAAAACCCAGAAGGTTTTCGCACTATGCAAAGTAAACTACCGAATGACGAGAGCTGGAGAAATAGTCTACTCCAGAGCAGAGTACGCAATTGATTACTGAATATCAAGTGGTCAGCTCTGAAGACATATGTATAAGTAACATTATACAGGCTGAGCAGGTACACACACCACACACACACACACACACACACACACACACACACACACACACACACACACAAAAAAAAAAACCCAGCAATACAGCAATGATAAAAGTGGCCACGAGTTTGAAAGAGCATGGAGGAGTGTATGTGAGGGTTTGGAGTGAGGAAAGAGAAGTAAAACATGTTTTGATACTAGTGTAATCTCAGAAGTAAAAGAAAAAAAATAGAGAAGGCTTTAAAATACCTTTTATAGAGAACTTGGCGAAAGTGGATTCAGAGCCCAGAATAGCCAGCATCCATTCTGCTCTCAAGTTTTACCGTGGTGCTTTCTTATCATCCTCCCTTAGATTGTTCTCCAGAGCTGATAAATTTAAGTTGGTCCAAGGGCCACTCAACATTCAGAACTTTTCTCCTTCTAAGGAAACATATTTCATGAGTTAGTACAAATAATTTTTCTACTGACTATATAAAACCTTTTCAAAAGTTTATCAATCACAATGTGTATGGATGTGTCACTGAGAATTTAAGGAATCAGATAATTAGCAGTTACTATCTTTTACAATTTTATCTAAGATACAGTAGTGTTGTCCATAAAATACAAGGATATATAAGCTGGAATTTGACCAAATAGATAAATACAGAGAAGATAGTGTTTTTTTGAAGCTTATGTGTATGAGAAATTTAAACTGAAAATAAAATAGAGAAGCCGCTTTTTATCTAAAAAATGAAGATAATTATAGTATGTAATGATCTTAAGATGTACAGCATCGATTAAATGTTAATGATGGTGTTCCTGTAATAATGTCCCCAAGGATACTGACTTGCGCTTTATTACATGATAGCAGTTTTAAGCCTAGCACAAATATTAAAATATATATATATATATATATATATATATATATATATATATATATATATATATGAGAGAGCTCTCCCTGAAAACATCAACAGCAAATCCCAGCATATACAAGTGCTTAAAAACCCAACTCATGTTGGAAAAGCCACTTGCAAACATCAAGTAACTCACATCTTCTTTGTCTTTTCCTTTCTGTAGCTTCCTTTTCTATATATGAAGGCTCCCATCAAAGTGTCTGTATACAGGATATGAAATATTTCAGTAGTGGTTTTCAAGGATGTTTGTTTGCATCTGTCGACTTATTTGGAAGGCAGGTCTGATGTTTTCCTAAAAAAGTATTTGTCCAGGAGTTGCTGATGCAAACATGAAACATCCACAAATACGGAAGTAACTCGCAATGTGTGCATATGACTGTTGTATGTATATTTGACCCTGTCTGTGCAGGGACTTTGTCTAACCTTTGTATTTTATATACATATATCTCTAAGAATACATAGAACCTCTCTATCTAGGACATGATCTAATCTGAAAACTTCTATTTAATGCTCTTTAAAGGAAACTCATGCCGAGAATTTGGTTTCCTTTGTTTAATACTTATTAATAAACTCAAAGAGCTGCAGGAGTCTCCCAACTCTTCACCTATCCAAAAATACAACATAACCTGTCTTCTGTCTTGATGCTGCTTTTTAACACCTGCATTCGCTTGTATGAAACTACTCAGGGAACTTTAAACATAATGCATGCCATAATTACATTCTTCTGATTAATCACCTGCTTGTGAATGGAGAATAATTACAGAGTTCTCAGTAGGAATATAAAGGAATAAAAAGCCTTCCTTAGTAATGGTGAACTAGGAGAGATAGAAATCCTACAATGCTATGTGCATTCTGAAGTGGAAGCAAGCTTAACCCTTTTAGTTTCTTTTCTTTTCTTCTTTTCTTTTCTTTTCTTTTAATTTGATAAGAAGATACTTGGTTTGGGTGGTTTATTTTCTTTTATTTGTTTATTCATTCATTCATTCATTCATTTATTTTTGCACTCCATAATTTATTCCCCTACCGGTCCACCCCGAAGTTTCCACATCCCATACCTCCTTTCCCTGTCTCCACAGGATGTCCCCACCCCACTCACCCCATCAGACTTCTAAACTTCCTGGGGCCTCCATTCTCTTGAGGATTAGGTGCATCTTCTCTGACTGAATCCAGATTGGGAAGTCCTCTGCTGCATATGTGTTGGAGGCCTCATCTCAGCTGGTGTATGCTTCCTGGTTGGTGATCCAGTGTCTGAGAGATTTTGGGGGTCCAGGTTAACTGAGACTGCTTGTCCTCTTACAGGGTAGCCTCCTCCTTAGCTTCCTCCAGCTTTCCCCAAATTCAACCAGAGGGGTCAGCAGCTTCTGTTAGTTGGTTGGGTGCAAATATCTGCATCTGACTCTTTCAGCTGCTTATTGGGCCTTGTGGAGAGCAGTCATGGTAGATCCCTTTTTGTGAATACCCCATAGCTTCAATAATGGTCTCAGGCCTTGGAGCCTCCTTTTGAGCTAGAACCCACTTTGGGCTTATCATTAGACCTTCTTTTCCTCAGGCTCTTCTCCATTTGCCTCCCTGGATTTCTTTCAGACAGGAAGAGTTATGGGTCAGAGCTTTGTCTGTGGGATAGCAACCCCATCCCTCACTTGATACCCTGTCTTTCTGCTATAGGTAGATTCAGTAAGTCCACCCCCACCAACCCCCTTTGCGTGCTGAGAGCTCTCACTTTCCAGATCTCTGGTACAGACTTTCCTCCAGAGGTCTCCTGTTTTCACTCTTTCTGCTGGCCCTCAGGGCTTCATTCCTCACCCCCCCAATACCAGACCATATTCCCCTCTCCCCATACCCCTAGCCCCTTTCACTCCCTTGTCCCCTCCCCCCTTGTGGTTGCTTTCTTCTCCCTCCCATGTGGGACTGAGGTGTCCTCACTTGGGCCCTTCTGCTTGTTGATCTCTTTGAGTTCTGTAGATTGTACCCAATATTTTGGCTATTCTATACTTTTTTTTTGCTAATATCCACTTATTAGTGAGGACATAGCATGCATGTCCTTTGGGTCGAAGTTACCTCACATAGGATGACATTTTCTAGTTCCATCCATTTGCCTACAAAACTCAGTATATCCTCCTTCTTAATAGTCAAGTAGTATTCTATTGTGTAAATGAACCATATTTTCTGTATCCATTCTTCTGTCGTGGGACATTTGGGTCGTTTCTAAGCGTCTGTCTATCACAATAAGGCCACTATGAGCATAGTGGAGCACATGCCCCTGTGGCATGGTGGGGCATCTTTTGGGTATATTCCCAAAAGCAATATTGCTGGATCTTTAGGTAGGTCTATTTCCAATTTTCTGAGGAACCTCCAAATTAATTTCTAGAGTGGTTGTACCAGTTTGCAATCCCACCAGCAATAGAGGAGTGTTCTTCTTTCTCCACATTCTCGCCAACATGTGTTGTCACCTAAAGTTTGATCTTAGCCATTCTGACTGGTGCAAGATGGTCATTTTGATTTGCATTTCTCTGATCACTAAGGGCTTTGAACATTTCTTTAGGTGGGTCTCAGCCATTTGAGATTCCTCTACTGTGAATTCTCAGTTTAGTTCTATACCCCATTTTTTGATTGAGTTGTTTTGATTTTTTTGGTAGTAAGGTTCTTGAGTTCTTTATATATTTTGGATATTAGCCCTTTATCAGATGTGGGGTTAGTGAAGATTTTTTCCCCCAATCTGTAGGATGCTTATTTGTCTTATTGACTATGTCCTTTGCTTTACAGAAGCTTTCTAGTTCCATGAGGTCCCATTTATCAATGCATTTTTTCTTTAAAGTATATTCAATACAACACAATCCCCAATTTCACTGAGGAGGCTGACTACTTCCAAGACCGAAGCTGCCTCTAAACTGGAATTCTGTTGCTGAGGCAGCCCAAGCTTCGGCTTTCTTGTCAGCTCCAGGGAGCACAGCACTCCTTCTGTAGGTGTCTCTGTCTGCCTCCCTCTGGTGAATCTTGCAGGCCTTTCACTCTCTGGACCTTTGGGCCGAGACCTGCGGGTCTTGGAATGGCTGTGGCGCAGGGTGGCGGGCGCGATCTCCGGAGGTAGGTGCAGGTAATCTCGGAGATACTGGCTAGCCTCACTCATAGTATCAGTAGAAATGTCTCCAAGAAACCTGCTCCTTCATGTAGCCTCGAGACTTGAGAGACTGCATGGCCTTCATGACATGAAGGTTGGGCACGTTCTTGTCTGCCAGCTCGGGGTATTTGAGCATGTGGACATCTTTTTTGACAACCATCACTCCTTTCTTAAAAAGGAGTTTGTAGATGGCGATCCGATTCTTCTTAGGCATCAACATCAAGGCGGCTGCAGGTTCTGAGGCAGAGACTGGAACGGAAGGGGTGTGGGCCCATTTATCAATTCTTGATCTTATAGTGTGAGCCATTGGAGTTCTGTTTAGGAAATTTCTGCCTGTGACCATGAGTTCAAGGCTCTTTCCCACCTTCTCTTCTATTAGATTCAGTGTATCTGGTTTTATGTAGAGGTCCTTGATCCACTTGGACTTGAGCTTTGTGCATGGTGACACTGTGAGGTCAACACAAAACATGTATTCTTCTCTATTCTGTAGCTTCAATATCTAGCTTTGTGACACTTCATGTTACCTACGCAGAGGGATGGAAGGTGAATGAATTCTTCATTGAATTGTCTCAGAACATACAATGGCCACCATTACTGAACCTAACCCAACAGGCTCAAAATCTGTTTGTCTCCCATTTAAATCTACAATGAGATGATTCAGCAAACCACTGAATTGAGAATAGGACCCCCGTTGAAGGAATCAGAGAAAGAACTGGAAGAGCTTGAAGGGGCTCGAGACCCCATATGAACAACAATGCCAACCAACCAGAGCTTCCAGGGACTAAGCCACTACCTAAAGACTATACATGGACTGACCCTGGACTCTGACCTCATAGGTAGCAATGAATATCCTAGTAAGAGCACCAGTGGAAGGGGAATCCCTGGGTCCTGCTAAGACTGAACCCCCAGTGAACGTGATTGTTGGGGGGAGGGCGGCAAGGGGGGGAGAATGGGGAGGGGAACACGCATAAAGAAGGGGAGGGGGGGATGTTTGCCCGGAAACCGGAAAAGGGAATAACACTCGAAATGTATATAAGAAATACTCAAGTTAATAAAAAAAAAAAAAAAACAGAGATGATTCATAGACCCCATTGCTCTTTTTGTAACAGCACACTAAATAATTTATTATAGATTTCCCTCTTTTTTGTAATATTTTTTGATATGTTTAGTGATTAGTTTCAGAAATATGGTACAGATTATTAAGACAAATTTAGTAGGATGTGCTGGAAACATATTTAGGCAAATGTTTATTGTTTTTGTTCAGAAATAATCCTTCAAATTTATGAAACTTATTACAATTCCATGGTCCTCATGTTTACTAAAGGGACATGAATTCATTGCCCAATTATTTGAAGCCTGATACATAATTTGACCAGAATTGAGTGTAGTATCAGATAAGAAACGATACTAAAGATTGGGATTATCAGACATCTCTAGCATCAGAACAAGTGTTATTACTTGATCAGCGATCTCACTCATCTGGGTGTGTAATAGTTGACTGATTCTTTTAAATCATTTTATTTGTTTACATTTAAAATATCCCCCTTCACAGTTACCCCTCCAAAACCCCCCATTCCATCTCTCCTCTCCTTTGTTTCTTTGATGGTGCTCCTCCATCCATTCACTCACTTGTGCCTCACCCCTCTATCATCCCCCTACCCTGGGCCATTAACTTTCACTATCCTCCCATTGAACTCTCTCCATGTGTCCTCTTTGGTTGATGGTTTAGTCCCTGGGAGCTCTGGGTGGTCCAGTTAGTTGATGTCATTCTTCCTATGGGATTGCAATCCTCTTCAGCTCCTTCAGTCCTTCCTTTAGCTCTTCCATTGGTATCCCTGGGGAACTCAGATGGTCAACTTAGATGGTTGTTGGTGAGTAGGTGATTATCTGCATCTGTATTGGTTACATGCTGGTAGAACCTCTCAGGGAACAGGCATCCAACAAGAGCTTCTTGGCATCAGCAATAGTGTGGGGGCTTGGTGTCTGCAGATGGGATGGCTTCCTATGTGGGGTGGACTCGAGATGGCATTTCCTTCAGTCTCTGTTCCAGTTTTTGTCCTTGTCTTTCCTTTGGACAGGAACATTTCTGGGTTAAAAATTTTAAGCTGCATGGGTGGCCTCATCCGTCAACTGGGGGTTGTGCCTATCTCCTGGAGATGGTCTCTACAGGTTCTGTCTCCCCTTTGTTGGGTATGTAGACTAAAGTCCTTGCTATTGGCTCCTGGGAGCCTCTTCCCTAGAGTCTGGGACTTTCTAGTTTCTACCCCCAGTTCCACATCCCCTACTGCTACATATTTCTATTCAATTTCCTGACCCTCTATACTTCTCTCCTGTCCCTTCCAATACCTGTTCCTGTCCCCTCTCTTCTCTCCCTCCCAGGTCCCTCCATCCCTCTACCTCAAGAATTTCCAACATGATAGTGGCTTGGCTTGATAAAGGCTTTCAAACAAATTGTAAAATATTTGTTGCCACGGTGTTAGCTTTTCCTCTATGCTCTTGGTAAAGATATTTTTTTCTTGGTCTCTCTTCCTAGATCATGTAAAATGGTGCCATTGTTTGAGAAACACTTTATTTTAAAGGATGCTGAGATAATGCATTGCTGTGTGGTTTGTTTGTTAATGTATGAACTGAGCCACATAATTGCCACGGTTGGTGTAATGCACAGCAGCCAAGATGCTCCTGTGTGTTCTGATTATGTGTATGACTATTGGAACAAATGGAAAAAGAAAAGGAACATGAGGATTTCCTTGAAATCATCATTATAGACATTAAATATTTAGCTAGCATAACTGTGAAACTAAAATTTCAAACTTGATACTTTTAATTAATACACATTTAAATAACTGCACGCAGTTTATGTTTCAAACCATTTAAAATATACATAGCAAATAATGAAAGTTGTCTTTCATTTTATATAAAATTCAATTAATGTCAGCAGGTTCTGCAAACACATTGTTTGAAGCAACTGAGAAATTGACACTGTGTTCGCTCAATCCTACTGTCTCAGATTGTATGCTCATAACTGCTGCCATTACAAAGCAGTAAAGGTGGCACTCATTGCTTAAACAATAGGAATTTACTTATTTATGTAAAATTTATAGTGTTATTTGTTGTGTGTTGTATGTGTGTGTGAGAGAGGGGGCATTTGCATATATTCAAGGTGTGTGTGTGTGCGTGTGTGTGTCTGTGTGTGTGTGTGTGCGTGTGTGTGTGTGCGTGTGTGTGTGTCTCTGTGTGTGTGTGTCTGTGTGTGTGTGTGTGTGTGTGTGAGTGCTGTGAGAGAGATTGAGAGAGATAGAGGGAGAGAGAGAGGGAGGGAAGGAGGGATAGAGAGGAAGGGAGGGAGAAGGAGAGGGGGAGGGAGGGAGAGAGAGAAGGAGAGATCACGTGCCATGCCATGGCACACATGTGGAGGTTTGATTCAATTTCAGGAGTTGGATATCTCTACCCCAGTTCCTGGCAGTGAAGTTACATTGCTGTGGTTTTGCTTTTTTACTTCTGAGCCATCTCATCAACCTAGAAAAAGATATTTATCAGAATTCTTGAATCTTCAAGCCTAGTCTCCAGGTGTGGACAGATTTGATTTTGTCTAAAGCCTTTCTCCATTTATTAGGACTCACCCTTTCCTCAGATTTTCAATATGCTTTTCTTTGTGACTGAGAAGCCATTCATAAAAATAGCATTAGGTTGGATGAAGAGTCTCATGTTAATCTGATCACTATTAATAATATTAATAATATTAATAATAGTGTCTCAAATACAGTCTCATCATAAAATGCTCCGGTGGGACACGATTCATCTTGTCACACCAATAAGACATCATGCTTCTGGGGACACTGTTTCTTTCCCATTTAGTCAGAGGTATGGTATCTCCTTCAGAGTTCTGTATTCTAAACATTTTTTTATCTGTGGCTTAGTTGTTCTTTATTCCAAAGGAGTCATGCTTTATTTTATCAGTACATGTTATAAAATATCAGCTATGTTACAAATGATAGCACTGTGGATCATTACTAATTATTTTGTGTTTGTGGTGGGTCCCATGCCTTATTGCCATGTACATTATATTGAAAGAAAATTATACATTTTGAGGATAGACTACAATTTATAAAATCACATAGAGTTGAATTTGCTGGTTATAGAACAAACACATCAAGTTAAAAATATTCTATATTTTTCAGTTTTTTTCATATTTTACAAAAACATTGATATTATGAATAAATATCTTTAATTCATTTAGTTTCACCACCTTTGAAACACATACCATTTTCTTTAAATGTTTTAAAATATTTTGATGCATATTTTCAAAAGAATGTATACACTATTTCTTCTTGGAAGCTAACAAAAGCAATATTTTAGGCATTTTCTTAGAGTACTCTAATATTTATTCTTTAATATTAAGAGTTTCCATTCCGTTCATTTGGGTAAGAATACTTCCATCAAAAGTCTCATCTCAAATTCTTAAAGCAACTAAGGTTTTGATGGTAGGAAAACTCATTTCAGTGTTAAATGCTACCATAAAATGAATCTAAAACAAAAGATTAACTCAAAATCAGGAGCATATTAGAGGTATTAATCTGCTTTGATTAAATTTCTGCCCCTTTATTGAAATGTATGACATTAATGACTTGGGAATCAATTTTGTTTATAAACTCTACTTCTTCACAAAAGGGAGACAAGAGGTTACTTTTGAGCAGACACACAGCTGAGCTATTTTCTTTTAAAACCTGCAGCAAAGAAGGGGAAATTCATTTACCTGTCTTTTATTTTCATCTTTTAATTAGTTTTTCTTGAAAGAGATCTGTTCGATAAGCAGCATTGGTTGATTTTCACAAGCAAGTCCCTTCTACCTGGTTTCACATTATTCCCCTTCCCCCTCGTTCTTGCTAACAGGGCCTCGATTTGACTGGAAGAGTTTCTTCAGTATTCTTTCATCTTTGTGACCTCCAAAAGACATAACCACCCCTAACCAAGGAGACACAAGTGGCAGTTTATGGGAATATTTAGGATATATATCATTTGTCTTACTAAGAGATGGAATATTGCTGGTAGCGTGGACTTCGCTCCCCTCTTTCTTGTTAGAAATGTGAATATCTAGAGAAGCCATCCCATATCCAGGAATTAAATACACAAGGTCAAAAGACACATCTCTAAGGAGGAATGCCCTGTTGGCGTAACAATATTTGCCTGACCATCATTTGCAGTTCTCGCTCAGAGTTTCCTATGACAAATTAACCTCTGTTGAAATCTCTGTTGGCCTTCCAATACTTGGCCACAAATGTATTTATAAAATTTATACATACTCTAGGACAGGCTTTCCAAAACGATCATTATTGGCCCTGTCCAATGTGGAATAACTATCCATATTGAGGCTATAAAACACATGACATTTATGATACTGTGTATGATTAAAAAACTGGATTCTTCATTTTATAGCATTCTAATTAATTTAAATGTGTTCTTAAACAGCATCTTTGGCTGGTGTCTGATGGATTATGCAAGTATAAATCTTATAGAGAATAATTAATGAGTTATAGCATTTTTATTAATGTCATATTCTCCTGAAACTACTTGTGGCACATCACATTTTCACACTTGTCTGACTGGTCTTGACATTACCAGATGTAATTTCATTGTCCTTGTCTTTTATCTTACTTCAATTAAAATACTCTGAAACAAAATTAAAAGAGTGGTTTATTTAGGCTTACCATTCACAGGATTTTCTATCACTGTAGGAAAATCTAGGCATCAGGTACTTGAAGTAGCTGGTCCCATTGCATCCAGAGTTAGGAAGCAAGCAATGATTATTAGTGTTTTATATAGTGAAAGATCTCCTCACCCTAAGGAATGGTGCGACCTGGTGTGAGCGTGTCTTCACGCTCTATCTTCATGGCCAGAGGTCCATCTCCCAAGAAGTTCCAGCTTCTTTCAAGTTGATAGTTAATACTGACATCAAGATCCTCTTCCAAAATATTCCTGACTGGCACCTCATTTATGGGAAGTATAGATCCTCAAGTAGGAATATGTAGTTAAGACTTGAATTTGAGAGTTTTTTCTTGTTATCATTGTGGGGTTTTTGTTTTATTTTATGGACCCTCATTAAATATTCATTTTTTGGTTTATTTCCTTGCCTAAGTTTTGGATAGCCGTCATGAATTCTTCAATGAGCTTAATTAATGTTACAAGGCAAAGATTTTAAGCCAAATTTGGAGTTTGGTGTGATGGAACTGTCAGACAGCTTATGGTGCAATGGCTCGTGGGATCCACTGCTCTAGGCTTAGAAACCATTTCAGGCAAACCTGTCTATCAACATTAAGTTTACTTTGTGCTATTTTCACACTTTAATTTTTAAAATCTATTTATACACACTCTGCGACAGATGTCCCTTGTTTGTCAGGATGGAAGGGTGCAAATCATTTATGTGAAAATAAGAATGTATCTTCTTTTTTTTTTTCTTCTTTTTTCTTTTTTTCGGAGCTGGGGACCGAACCCAGGGCCTTGCATTTGCTAGGCAAGCGCTCTACCACTGAGCTAAATCTCCAACCCCCAAGAATGTATCTTCTTAATCAGTCTTTGGTATGATGTATTAGGTGTGAGGGGTAACCCCAATGGAGCTGGATGTTTTTTCACACGTTCACAAAAGTCTTCTGCAAGTACATCTGGAGATAATATCGTTCTCATCTTTCTGAGATGCCTTTGAGGAACTGTTAAACCAATGACCAGTAGTGAGACATGTGACCCTTCATCCCAATGGGGGTCTCTAGGAGACTTCTCGGGGAGCTTTCTTTCAATGGGAGTCTAGGAGACTCCCAGGTTGTCCATTCAAGAGCCTTACCCCAGTGAACGTGATTGTTGGGGGGAGGACGGTAATGGGGGGAGGATGGGGAGGGGAACACCATTAAAGAAAGGGAGGGGGAGGGGTTTGGGGGATGTTGGCCCGGAAACCGGGAAAGGGAATAACATTCGAAATGTAAATAAATACTCAAGTTAATAATAATAATTAAAAAAAAAGAGCCTTAGCTGGATGAGTAAACTTTGCGAAGCATTTTTCTTTCTCTGAGGAAGACAGTCTTTTGAGTTGAGATTTCTTTGTTTTTTTTTTCAAAAATGTTCCCTTTTCTTTGTGAGATTTCAAAAATGCTTTAACACTATAGTTCATCATTAACCAGTTTATAAGGAGAGCGAAAAAGATATCTCCCTGGCAAATTTAAAAATTACAGATTCATAGTAGAGACCGGATGTCACTGTGCCAAATGCACTGGGCTTCTGAAATGTACTTAAAGGTACACACACTAGCAGGGGCTGCAAAGCTCACCAGTCAGAAGCAGGAATTCTCTTACAAAAGGCTTGAGTCTGCTCCACGGCACTCAGGTTGAAGTGGCTCACAACTATCTTTAACTCCAAGTACTTGGGAATCTGAGATTTCTGGCCTCCACAGGCACCTTCAATCACTTCACACAACCTCCACACCCACATGCTATTTATTAAAAATAATAAAAATAAATCTATAAAAGTATATTTAAAGTAATAGTGATTTTCAAAGTTTTTTCTCTATAGAGGACAAATATATATGTGTCCCAAATTAAAAATAATCTCAAAATGATTTGATTGATGTTATTTTTTTTCTCCTAAGTACTAGTTCTTCAAAGCTGCAAAAACATAGGCTTAAAATCAAAATTTGTAATCACATAAAGGTAGGCTGCTTTCACCCGGGAGCACACTCGGATCCATTATTTAACCATTATTTCCTCAGAGTTCCTTTTATAGACAGTAATGGTTGATGGAGTGTTACACAATCTTTCCAAATTATAAAATTAGGATTAATTTAAAAACACATGTAGTTAAGCTGTAAACATTTACCAAAAACAAGGTCTGATAAAATAATGAGAGTCTTGGAAGACATGGGCCCTTGTTAAATAATTATAATCTGTTGTGTAGCTCCTAATTCATGTGTTTTTGGAAAACAACTTTACAAAATGGAATGCTAAGGGCTCTCTACATGTTTCTCCCTTTGGGGCTGCCTATCATCTGCACATCAGACCTTTGGAAGGCTTGCCAAACATTTTTCCAACACTGTCACTTAGAGTGTGAGCACTCATGCTTATCAGCTAAGCCTCCGTTTAGATAGAGCCTTGCCAGACATGTCCTGCCCTGCCAGCAACAAGGCCACGCTAATTTGTATAAGAGATAGCTCCTGATTTGATTTCCACTGACAATGTATGCACAAATGAGGTGGCTGGGAAAATATCTTTAATGAAAAAGTTATTCCTAAATCTAATAATTATTTTGGGCTACGTAAATATCTTCTTTCCTTTTGCCCTTGATTTTTCTCTTCCTTCTTTTTTCTTGTTAATTGCTTTTCAAATACCTTGGACCTTGGATTAGAGATGGTATGTTCCTTCCTTGACATAAAATCACCAGATCTATGTAGTCTGCTAGGTACTTTGTGCATCATTTACGATTAAGCGGGAAAGCTCTAACAGAACTATGTACACTGTGCTATAAAAAACAATAAAAAAAAACTGATAAACCATGATGTGATCATTTAGTTTTTCAGATGATTTTGTGCCCCTCCTCTCTCTGTGTTATTTGGAGGATTTTAAAGGAAGAGTTTATGGAAATTTCCACTTAGGTATAATTTTTTAGTGCTCTTTCTGAATGAATAGAATTTGAAGTTTAATCACTTTGGATCAGATTAAATACACACACACACACACACACACACACACCTTATATTTAAGAATATATTTGTACATTTTACCTATTTGCACTGCAAATGCCAGTGCATGGATTTTGATGGCTGGTCATTAAGGAAATACAAAACAGATAGCAGACAATTAGGAAAATGTTCTGCAGGTATAGAACATAAACACTGATATGCACCTTGCAAAAATAGTGCCCTGGAATTCTTGGCTGTGAGCTGATTTTATCTGCAATAACAAAGAACCAATTATCTTTATCTGGGAGTGTTTCTAAAATGGGAGTTGGAATCTCTAGACAAATAGTACTACAGAAAATCTGATAGTCACCAGCCTATGTTGACATGTCAGTTCAGGGAAATTTAAAGATGCAAATGCTTTAATTTTTAAATATAGTGTGGTGTGTGTGTGTGTGTGTGTGTGTGTGTGTGTGTGTGAGAGAGAGAGAGAGAGAGAGAGAGAGAGAGAGAGAGAGAGAGAGAGAGAGAGAAAGAGAGAGAGAGATTCACTACACATCATCCTACTTTGGATTTGTACATCTATTGTTTTAGAAAGGAACAAGCATACTTGAATATACATTTGCCAGATCAAAAGTAGATTCTCATGGATAAAATAATTCTGTGGGATTGGCATTTTAAAATTACATATAATATTCTAAATGGAGCTTTTTAACATTAGGTTTCAGTAATAAAAACTTTTGCCTAATTTCTTTTTTAAAAGTTTTACTTATTTGTGTTTTATGTGTATTTTGTCTACATGTTTGTATGTGAACTATATTCATGCTTCCTGCCCTGGAGTCTAGAAGAGTTTGTACATTTTCTCAGAACCAGAGTTGTAGATGGCTATAGGTAGCTGTGTGATCAAATTAAACAACTTGTTTGTCCCATTCATTAGAACCCTTTTCATATGAAGGGCAACACTGTTCATTATTTTGGAAGGGTGAAAATCAGAAACACTGCATATAGACTAGAGATATACAATTCTTAAGTATTAAGTGGCTTTTAAAATATTGTTTTATGTTATGGATATAGCCTCAGAAAACTGCTTTTAATTTTGTTAAATTTAGCCTGCCCTATCATTCAAGTAGTCAGATTAGGGCTACTAAATACAAGAAACAGTTACAAATCCAAGTGGAAGAAGTCTGCTAGAAATACATTAGATGTCCTGGTGATTTCATAACACATAGTATGTTTTCCTTTTTACTGTCACATTAGACAATAGGTACAAAATTTTAAATTCCTAAAGTTCTTCTTTCCTGACATGTAATGACATAGTTAATGGAGATTGCCTGATCACATGGTGAAGTATTCTTTTATAAGATAGAACTCTCATTTTGTAATGAGAAAGACATGGACCAAATGTCTTGACAGTCTCCTAGTTGTAAAACTTCAGTCGGGAGTTTATTTCCACTCTAAATTCTCTCCTAATTTGTACATGAAACAATGAGAGTTCCTTCAAAGGTTACTGAACCATTTTAGTGAACGAATGCCACTGAAAATACTGCATCCTGCACAGAGAGTCATGGGGCATATGCTGTCTAGTGTATATTAGTCATCAAGTTTAGCTCCCTTGTTATTTTTTCCTTTCCCAGTAGAGTATTATTATTTTGCTACTTTTAGATTGTGCTTCTTAACATGGAAAGGGTCTATCCTTCCCTTCTCCAGTAGACATTTTTCACTGTTTAGAGGTCTTTTTGTTGTTGACAGCTGGGAGAGAATTGTGCTGGCATCTGATGGATAGAGGTCCCAGATGCTATAACATAGTATTCGGGGTGTAAGGCCACTCAGATGAATTCAGAGAATGTTCTAGTTCCCAGAGATTAGTAGCTGCTTGTTTATAATGTTGTCTTAGCAAACTCATTGGCAATATCTATAAAATTCCCATCAGGACTCTGTCCAAAATTATCCCTATTAAGAGTAAGTTATGTGAATGAACATTAAGATTACCCTTCTACATTTATAGTGGGCTATGTTATGAAAACCATTTTAGATATTTGTGAAAGGTAAATATTGATTTGAGTACAGAATTCAATGTAAGCATGTAAAACTGATGCACAAAGTTAAATGTATGTTGCTAGAGAAATATCAGTGCTCTTACAATTTATCTGAACTTCATTGAGTTTAAATAATTAGTTATATACATGATTGAATATAATACTAACCATATCCAATTATTCTGCAATGAATTTACCAGGATTGGTGTGATAGAGCTAGGGTTTTGTAGCGTAGATCAATGGTTCTCAACCGGTGGGATGCACCCCATTTGATGGGTCAAATGGCCATTTTGTCGGGATCACATACCAGATTTTTTTTTTTTATTAACTTGAGTATTTCTTATATACATTTCAAGTGTTATTCCCTTTCCCGGTTTCCGGGCAAAATCCCCCTCCCCCCTCCCCTTCCTTATGGGTGTTCCCCTCCCAACCCTCCCCCCATTGCTGCCTTCCCCCCATAGTCTAGTTCACTGGGGGTTCAGTCTTAGCAGGACCCAGGGCTTCCCCTTCCACTGGTGCTCTTACTAGGATATTCATTGCTACCTATGGGGTCAGAGTCCAGGGTCAGTCCATATATAGTCTTTAGGTAGTGGCTTAGTCCCTGGAAGCTCTGGTTGCTTGACATTGTTGTACTTTTGGGGTCTCGAGCCCCTTCAAGCTCTTCCAGTTCTTTCTCTGATTCCTTCAACGGGGGACCTATTCTCAGCTCAGTGGTTTGCTGCTGGCATTCGCCTCTGTATTTGCTGTATTCTGGCTGTGTCTCTCAGGAGCGATCTACATCCGGCTCCTGTCGGTCTGCACTTCTTTGCTTCATCCATCTTGTCCAATTGGGTGGCTGTATATGTATGGGCCACCTGTGGGGCAGGCTCTGAATGGGTGTTCCTTCAGTCTCTGTTTTAATCTTTGCCTCTCCCTTCCCAGCCAAGGGTATTCTTTTTCCTCATTTAAAGAAGGAGTGAAGCATTCACATTTTGATCATCCGTCTTGAGTTTCGTTTGTTCTAGGGATCTAGGGTAATTCAAGCATTTGGGCTAATAGCCACTTATCAATGAGTGCATACCATGTATGTCTTTCTGTGATTGGGTTAGCTCACTCAGGATGATATTTTCCAGTTCCAACCATTTGCCTACGAATTTCATAGACTCGTTGTTTTTGATAGCTGAGTAATATTCCATTGTGTAGATGTACCACATTTTCTGTATCCATTCCTCTGTTGAAGGGCATCTCGGTTCTTTCCATTTTCTGGCTATTATAAATAAGGCTGCGATGAACATAGTGGAGCACGTGTCTCTTTTATATGTTGAGGCATCTTTTGGGTATATGCCCAAGAGAGGTATAGATGGATCCTCAGGCAGTTCAATGTCCAATTTTTTGAGGAACCTCCAGACTGATTTCCAGAATGGTTTTACCAGTCTGCAATCCCACCAACAATGGAGGAGTGTTCCTCTTTCTCCACATCCTCGCCAGCATCTGCTGTCACCTGAGTTTTTGATCTTAGCCATTCTCACTGGTGTGAGGTGAAATCTCAGGGTTGTTTTGATTTGCATTTCCCTTATGACTAAAGATGTTGAACATTTCTTTAGGTGTTTCTCAGCCATTCGGCATTCCTCAGCTGTGAATTCTTTGTTTAGCTCTGAACCCCATTTTTTAATAGGGTTATTTGTTTCCCTGCGGTCTAACTTCTTGAGTTCTTTGTATATTTTGGATATAAGGCCTCTATCTGTTGTAGGATTGGTAAAGATCTTTTCCCAATCTGTTGGTTGCCGTTTTGTCCTAACCACCGTGTCCTTTGCCTTACAGAAGCTTTGCAGTTTTATGAGATCCCATTTGTCGATTCTTGATCTTAGAGCATAAGCCATTGGTGTTTTGTTCAGGAAATTTTTTCCAGTGCCCATGTGTTCCAGATGCTTCCCTAGTTTTTCTTCTATTAGTTTGAGTGTGTCTGGTTTGATGTGGAGGTCCTTGATCCACTTGGACTTAAGCTTTGTACAGGGTGATAAGCATGGATCGATCTGCATTCTTCTACATGTTGCCCTCCAGTTGAACCAGCACCATTTGCTGAAAATGCTATCTTTTTTCCATTGGATGGTTTTGGCTCCTTTGTCAAAAATCAAGTGACCATAGGTGTGTGGGTTCATTTCTGGGTCTTCAATTCTATTCCATTGGTCTATCTGTCTGTCTCTGTACCAATACCATGCAGTTTTTATCACTATTGCTCTGTAATACTGCTTGAGTTCAGGGATAGTGATTCCCCCTGAAGTCCTTTTATTGTTGAGGATAGCTTTAGCTATCCTGGGTTTTTTGTTATTCCAGATGAATTTGCAAATTGTTCTGTCTAACTCTTTGAAGAATTGGATTGGTATTTTGATGGGGATTGCATTGAATCTGTAGATTGCTTTTGGTAAAATGGCCATTTTTACTATATTAATCCTGCCAATCCATGAGCATGGGAGATCTTTCCATCTTCTGAGGTCTTCTTCAATTTCTTTCCTCAGTGTCTTGAAGTTCTTATTGTACAGATCTTTTACTTGCTTGGTTAAAGTCACACCGAGGTACTTTATATTATTTGGGTCTATTATGAAGGGTGTCGTTTCCCTAATTTCTTTCTCGGCTTGTTTCTCTTTTGTATAGAGGAAGGCAACTGATTTATTTGAGTTAATTTTATACCCAGCCACTTTGCTGAAGTTGTTTATCAGCTTTAGTAGTTCTATGGTGGAACTTTTGGGATCACTTAAATATACTATCATGTCATCTGCAAATAGTGATATTTTGACTTCTTCTTTTCCGATCTGTATCCCCTTGATCTCCTTTTGTTGTCTGATTGCTCTGGCTAGAACTTCAAGAACTATATTGAATAAGTAGGGAGAGAGTGGGCAGCCTTGTCTAGTCCCTGATTTTAGTGGGATTGCTTCGAGTTTCTCTCCATTTAGTTTAATGTTAGCAACTGGTTTGCTGTATATGGCTTTTACTATGTTTAGGTATGGGCCTTGAATTCCTATTCTTTCCAGGACTTTTATCATGAAGGGGTGTTGAATTTTGTCAAATGCTTTCTCAGCATCTAATGAAATGATCATGTGGTTTTGTTCTTTCAGTTTGTTTATATGATGGATCACGTTGATGGTTTTCCGTATATTAAACCATCCCTGCATGCCTGGGATGAAGCCTACTTGATCATGGTGGATGATTGTTTTGATGTGCTCTTGAATTCGGTTTGCCAGAATTTTATTGAGTATTTTTGCGTCGATATTCATAAGGGAAATTGGTCTGAAGTTCTCTTTCTTTGTTGTGTCTTTGTGTGGTTTAGGTATAAGAGTAATTGTGGCTTCGTAGAAGGAATTCGGTAGTGCTCCATCTGTTTCAATTTTGTGGAATAGTTTGGATAATATTGGTATGAGGTCTTCTATGAAGGTTTGATAGAATTCTGCACTAAATTTTTACATTGCAATTCATAACAGTAGCACGATTACTGTTATGAAGTAGCCATGGAAATAATTTTATGGTTGAAGATCACCACAACATTGAATAACTGTATTAAATGGTTGAATCAATAGGAAAGTTGGAAACCATTGCTCTAACCTCTTGTAGGAAAAAAAAAGTCAAATATGTTTTCTTGGTGAAATTCTCTGTTCTGTAATATACAGCTGTTAAGTTTTTTTGCACTGAGTGAAGTTATACTTTGTAGCATTTACTGATTTATAATCATTCTTACCTTAGAAAGTAAAAATGAGTTATTCCTGTCACTTTACTATCAAGAGGAATAAACAAAAGAACAATTAAATTACTTGGATGCTCTGGACTTTTGGCATAATGTCTAGCACAGGTAAACTGGGAGACACTTCTTATATCTTCATATATATGCTGAGAATATATAATTAAGATCACTTGAGAGTATAATCAAATCAAGAAATCTCACATTGTAAGACTGTGATGAGTGGTTTTCTGTCAGGCTGGATATGAGCCTAGATCTGGGTAATTTTCAGTTATGTTTTATAGCGATGCAAAAACCCAAAGTGTGTGATGAAAGGATACTTAAAATTTATAAAATTGTTCAGAAGGACTTTAGTTGTAGGTAAGTACCATGTGGTTTATTCATGATCATTGGAATTGAGGGTTCATTGAAAAGGAGAATAAGCAGACGTTATTTGTAAAAGATGAATGGAGTGATCCATCTGGTGAGGTATAAGAGAGTCCATCGCTGATGGAAGATGTAAAAACTTGAGCTTTCTTTGGGCATGGCTCTGAAGACACATAGTAACAACAGAGTAGTGTTCCAAAAATATGTTTAGAGATTTCCAGTATTCTGTAACAGGGAGTTATTAATTACAAATATAATACAGCCCATGTATATAACTCATTAAGGGGATTAACGGCTTAATGATCTTATAAAACAAGATACATTATGTTATAGTGATATTTGAGACAGTTATGAGGAATTACAAAACAAGATATGCAATTTTTATTTTTAGTTAAGAACTAAAAGTTGTTTTGAATTTTATGAATGTGAGGATAAATACTCTTTCTTAGAATTTTATCAAGCCCGAAATAAAGTTAGGAGATGCTTGAGGCCTATTTTTGTAGTGAACATTGTGCTTTAAAAGTTTTAATAACCTGTATTGGAGAAGTGATGATTTATAAAATAACATAAGCGATAAGGGTGTATTAGTAGAATAATCATCTTTAACCACTTACTAAATGTATATTTGTTTTTGTAAATTTCTATGAAAAGGACACCATACTAGTAGACCCACCAGTGATCTTCCCAACTAAAGATTTATCTTCATTTATGCCATAAAAATCTTTGTAATCTGGGTTATTTATTAAAAAATATGGGGGCATACTCTCTTTAGAACTTCAATGTCAGAATTTGTCATAAATTGATGATGATCCTTAGTTTTCATCTGCTGTGTTGAGGGCAGCATTTGTATATGCATTATATATGTGCACACATAGGTATATACATATATGCATACACGTATGCATATGCATACGCATACATATATACACATATATTTTTTAAATAAATGCAAGTCATACATAAATACATACAAACATATATGTTATGTATATTATATGAATATGTTATATATATTAATTTTTGAGCAGCCATGAGAATTTCTCTCTCAGATCTCGTGTACTTTTCCATGTTGTCCAATGAATGTTGAGAATATTTTTCCCTTACGGCTCAGTAGACCAGTTAGTGGGTCGAGGGCGAATATGATTGCCCACTAGATATGATAGAGTTGGCATTCCTATTTTCCTATTTCATGTGACTTTGCTTTACGAATTCCCCGACAACCTTATACAACCCTTACAAGAGGTGCCTCTCACCTACTCATCCTTTCTTGCATCTCTCCCTAAAGTCTGAGAGGTGGCTGTGCAGTGGTGGCACAGGCATTCAATCCCCGCTCTCTGGAGGCAGAGGTAGTCAGCTATGAGTTTGAGGCCAGTCTGATCTACAAACCTAGTCCCAGGACAGCCAGGGCTACACAGGGAAATCCTGTCTCAAATGAAAAAAAGTTTGAGAGCTTTCTTACAGTGTATCAGTACCCCTTTCCCTTATTTCCTTTATTTCCTGTATACCTAGAACAGTCAGTTCTCTGAAATCCCAGAATAAAAATCTCCTGTGAGGTTGCTTTTAATATTATCAATTATTATTTTTTCTTTTATTGGATATTTTCTTTATTTACATTTCAGATGTTATCCCCTTTCCTGGTTTCCCCGCCTAAAACACCCCATCCCATCCCCCCAACCCCTTGCCTCCATGAGGGTGCTACTCCCTCCCTCCCAACTCCCTGCCCTGGCATTCCCCTACACTGGGGCATCTATCCTTCATGGGACCAAGGTCCTCTCCTACCATTGATGCCACACGAGGCTCATTCTCTGCTACTTACATGGTTGGAGCCATGGGTCACTCCATGTGTACTCTTTGGTTGTTGGTTTAGTTCCTTGGGGGGGGGGGTGTCTGGTTGGTTGATTGTTCATCTTCCTATGGGGTTGTAAACCCCTTCAGTTACCTCAGTCCTTTCTCTAACTCCTCCATTGGGTACCCTGTTCTTAGTCCAGTGGTTGGTTGCAAGCATCTGCTTCTGTATTAGTCATGCTCTGGCAAAGCCTCTCAGGACACAGCTATATCAGGCTCCTGTCAGCATGTACCTCTTGGCTTCCCCAATAGTGACTGGATTTGGTGATTGCATGTGAGATGGATCCCCATGTGGCAGTCTCTGGATGGCCTTTCCTTTAGTCTCTGCTTCACACTTTGTCTCCATATTTCCTCCTGTGAGTATTTTGTTTCCCCCTCTAAGAAATCCTGAAGCATCCACACTTTTGTCTTTTTACTTCTTGAGCTGCATGTGGTTTGTAAATTGTATCTTGAGTATCTGAGCTTTGGGGCTAATATCCACTTTCTAGTGAGTACATATCATGTGTGTTCTTTTCTGATTGGGTTACCTCACTGAGGATATTTTCTAGTTCCATGCATTTGCCTAAGAATTTCATGAAGTCATTGTTTTTAATAGCTGAGTAGTACTCCATTGTGTAAATGTACCACATTTTCTGTAGCCATTCCTTTCTTGACTGATATATAGGTTCTTTCCAGCTTCTGGCTATTATAAATAAAGTGGTTATGAATATAGTGGAGCATATGTCTTTGTTAAGTGTTGGAGCATCTTTGGGGTATATGCCCAGGAGTTGCATAGCAGGGTTCTCAGGTAGTACTATGTCCAATTTTTTGAGGAACCACCAGGCTGATTTTCAGGGTGCTTGTACAAGCTTACAATCCCACTAACAATGGAGAGGTGCTCCTCTTTCTCTACATTCTCACCACCATCTGTTGTCACCTGAGTTTTTGATCTTGACCATTCTGACTGGTGTGAGGTAATCTCAGGGTTGTTTTGGTTCACATTTCCCTGATGCCTGAGGATGTTGAATGTTTCTTTAGGTGCTTCTCAGCCATTGGACATTCTCCAGCTGAGTATTCTTGGTTTAAGTATGTACCCCATTTGTAATACGGTTACTTAATTCTCTGGAGCCTAACTTCTTGACTTCTTTGTATATTTTGGTTATTAACCCTCTATCAGATATAGGACTGGTAAAGATCTTTTCCCAATCTGTTGGTTACCGTTTTATCCTAATGACAGTGCCCTTTGCCTTACAAAAGCTTTGCAATTTTATGAAGTCCTATTTGTTGATTCTTGATCTTAGAGCATAAGCCATTGGTGTTCTATTCAGGAAATTTTCCCCAGTGCCCATGTATTTGAGGCTCTTTCCCACTTTTTCTTCTATTAGTTTGAGTGTATCTGCTTTGATGTGGAGGTCCTTGATCCACTTGGATTTGAACTTTGTGCAAGGAGATAAGAATGGATCTATATAATTTCTTCTACATGCTGACCTCCAGTTGAACCAGCCCCATTATTGAAAATCCTGTCCTTTTTCCACTGGGTGATTTTAGCTCCTTTGTCAAAGTAAAGTGACCATAGGTATGTGGGTTCATTTCTGGGTCTTCAATTCTATTCTACTGATCTACCTGCCTGTCTCTATACCAATACCATACAGTTTTTTATCACTATCGTTCTATAATACAGCTTGAGGTCAGGTTTGGTGTTTCCCCAGAAGTTCTTTTATTTTTGAGTATAGTTTTTGCTATCCTGGGTTTTTGTTATTCTGAATGAATTTGCAAATTGCTCTTTCTAAGGCTATGAAGAATTGAGGTGGAATTTTGATGGGGATTGTGTTTCTGGGATAAGGCTTGGAGTCACTTACCAGAAAATATTAATGCATCCTGAAGAACATTTCATCCTCTAACAGACAATATTTCTTACATTTGGATATTTGGAGTTTTCCTTTGTTTCATAACAAAGACCTGTGAATTATACCTAGTTTAGCTGTAATACTTTGCTTTCCTAGAAATATGGTAGGAGAAATTTCAGGACTGCGGGAGTATTGTAGCTCATTCTCATCCTTGGAATAAAAGCAAGCATTTTTCTTTCCTTTTTGTCTTTCTTTAAATAAACAATTTTTTAATCTATTCTATCTTAAACATGAAAATCAGGGTTAGCCTAAATAGGATTTTTAGGTTTGTTCTTGCCTGCTATTTTTGCAAATAAAAATAAATTAAGAATCCTTCCCACAGTTGAGCTGTGAGTAAAAGCCAACTGGAAAAAAGCCCAAGGAACTGGGAAAAATCCTTTGACCTTGGCCAGGTGCACAATTATTTTGCAAATGAAGTGGTTTGGTGTGTGACTTTTTAAATGAGACCATATTTGCATGAAGTTTTAGTGTGACTGCTGAGAAACACCACTTGAACCTGACCCTGAGGTTAACCCAGTGTCAGTTAATTTATAACCACAGAACATACCTGTTAGTCTGGAGTGTATGATTGACTAATACTACACCACATTTTAAAACTTCTTTCTTTTGGTTTATTGCTTTCTTTTAAACTAATATACAAGCAACATTCCTTCAACGTGATTTCTCTCTACTAATTCTATTAATATTGAATATTAGGGACAGAAGGATGAAGTTTTAAAATAGATGAGGTGATTTCCCTTAGTGCTTTTCATAATTAATCTTAGGTAACCCTATATGTCTTCTCTCTAACTTCTCTGTGAATGAATGCTTGGAGTGTCTACTTAAATGTGCTTTAATCCTATTAAAATTGAAAAGTTTATTTCTATGGATTTCTCCCTGTATGTGATTTCCTCCTGTATGGGAGGAGAAAGTCAGCCATTATTGATGGGGTTCTTACAAACTGCCCAGTGGCGTGGCTTCACCTGCCCAGGCATTGCACATGTCTATAAAGCTGCTATACCTCTGCTATTCTTCTTTCTGTCTGAAATACTGTATTCTCAGAAATACAAGTATTTCTAGTGAAATACTCATTAAACTGGTAAACTGGTATTTTTCACCATAACAAGACATTTATGGTGCAGATCCCTCAAGTATTAATGACTCAAATAAATCAGCCACTCCACTTTTGTGTTAGCTGGTGCAGACATATAGTAGCCCTTCATGTCCCAATTAACTGCAGTGAGTGGAACTACTGGGAGGTGATGTTTTTGCCACACTGAGCTCTGGGTCGAAGCAGCTTGGTGACTTAAACACTAAAGATGTCCTGTCTCATAGCAAGCAGCACCCGATGGCTGTTGCACTCAAGGCACACAAAAAATAGTGAGTGCTAATGGTCTGGATTTATATACTACAGCAGATTTCTTTCTGAGAACAGAGTGAACTTGAAAGGTACTAGTATGCAGAATCCATAACTACCCAAAAATTTGTCCAAAGTCTAAAGTGAACTGGATGTGTTGTTCATCATGGGTTGAAGTTCAAGTCTGAGTGACATGAAATCTCTAATGGATATTTCCAGTTTACGCTGCTATCATGACATCACCATTATGAAATATAAGGCACCTCATGGGCAGATGGGGGTAACTGGTGGGATCATGCCTAGGGACCCACTGATAAATCACACCATAGGTCAGACCTGGTAGGGGGGAGGTGTGTTTGGGAGAAGGGAGAGGAGTGAGACCCTAGAGAAGTTGTAGAGGCAGACAGACAGAAGCAGAATCATGAGGGCAGAGAAATGGGGGACAGAGAAGAACAGAAAGAAGGACAGAAAGAGAAGCTGGCCTAGAACCTGTGAGAAACACAGAAGGAGAGAGAGTAAAGTGAGAGTGGTGATCAGCAGTCTCAAGACCCCCCTCCCCCTTTTATTGGATATTTCTTTATTTACATTTCAAATGTTATTCCCTTTCCTGGTTTCCTGTCCATAAGCTCCCTATCCCATCTTCTTCCCCTTCTTCTATAAGGGTGTTCCCCTCCCCATCCACCCCTTCACCTCCCCTCCCACATTCCCCTACATTGCGGGTCCATCCTTGGCAGGACAAAGGGCTTCTCCTTCCTTTGGTGCCCAACAAGACCATCCTCTGCTACATATGCAACTGGAGCCATGGGTCAGTCCATGTGTAGACTTTGGGTAGTGGTTTAGTCCCTAGGAGCTCTGGTTGGTTGGCATTGTTCTTCTTATGGGGTTGCAAGCCCCTTCAGATATATATATATATATATATATATATATATATATATATATATATATATATATATATATATATATATATCTCCACCAAACTGTGTAAGCAGTCCCTTTATATGCCAGGCCACCTGAACTTAGCAGGCTAACAATAATTAGTAGTAGTAAAAAAAATAATTAGTAGTAGTAGTCTCTATTACTTTCCAATGTGTCCTTTGAAATACAAACCATAGGATTTATGTTTTAAGATCCTCTGACAGAGAGAAAATATTGGAATCAAGCAGATCCTCATAACAGTACCTCAAACAAAGGGGCCGTTTCAGGAGTAAAGTTCTAATCGGAGACTTTAAAACAGTTGAGGCTTCAGTAAAGAGGGTAAGTTGGTGTCAGACTGCTTTCCCAAGGTCTAGCTATCTCCCTGGACAATGTTTCTGAAGCAGTCTGATTGTACTGGAAATGCAAAAGGAATATCTGAAACGCAGACGCTAAAGCCTCACTCCAGACCAGGACAATGAGTCTCCTGGAGTGGACATGGAATAAGAAAATGATCTTTGGTTATGTGATATGTAGACATCATTTTGACAGACATGAATTAGGCTCTGGGCAACAGGGAGGATAAAAAGGTATCTTCTAAAGTTTAGGCAAAGTGAGGTGATTGCTTATAAATTATAGGGGAATACACAAGTAGAGACTGTTCACCATAAGCTGTTTTGGGTGATTTAAATTACAATTGCATTAAGTCCTATTAATTTGTTCATCATATCTTGAGTACCATATAAATAGCATTATAAATCTACCAAGGCTCATTGGTGACCTAAAGCCTAGAAGTGTTCGCAGATATGAATTGAGGGAAGAATGCCTTGTGGGAAAATAGCATTCCAGATGAGCGAGCTTGTGCTATTTGTTGTTCTTCTGGGGTCACTGGATTAGACTGACTTAAATAGGCAATGTTGGCCATTCGACTGGAAGACGAAAAGGAAAGATATGTGTACACACACACACACACACACACACACACACACACACACACATCACAGGTATACACATACACATATACATATATACATAAATGCAAACAGACACACACACATATATACATATACAAACACATATACACACATATATATATGTGTGTGTGTGTTTGTATGTTTATGTGTATGCATTCATACATATACATATGTTTCATGGTTGACTATATTTTAAGTGTGAGGTGCTTTATATAACTTTATAGAAACAGAATTTTATCTTTAAGTCAGCCCTAACAATCCGTGTAACTAGGGACTGACACGTATGCTGAAGTCATAGACCAAGATCACCAGCACACACAGATACCCCTCCTCAGAGTAACTTAATCAAAACCTGCATTTTGATGCAATTGGAGATTATGTGTAGTTGCATATAAATTTGTCAGTCATTTTTATGTGAGTAGACTTATCTGTCCTGATGAAAATATTGCTTTTATTTGAGCAGCATAGCGTCCATAGCAGTAGAGGAGCAGGGTGAGCCTACAGAAATGTCATTGTTTAAATTCTAATCCTGTTGTGACTCTGCAGTACTTGCAAAGTCATCTTTTTCAAAAGCCAAAACCTTCCTCTGGTAGTTCAAGAGAAGTGCAGTGTCCTCATAGTGGACTAGAATCATGTTTGTGATTTGGTTATTGAAAGAAAAATATAATCCATTCCTTTGTCATTTTTTTTTAGTAAATAAAGCTGTTATCATCCAGCTCAAATTTCTGCTAAACAATATTTGTAGTAGGTTTTCTTTTGCATGCTTATGTGTTTAAACTTTCAAAGTTCCGTGATATAATTTTGTTTTTGGATAAAAACGTATGATATCATATGCATATCTCATTCGATAAAGTGTTTCAGTAAATATCAATGAAGAATCGCAAGCATCTCACGCTCGTTGCCGGCACTGGTGGGCCACATGGCATCTGTGGGATATTTTCTTCTCAGATTGCGAAGCCTCTTACACACTAAGCTCCCAGTCATTGTGCCACATCACCCCAGCTCTTCCTGTCCCTGGCAGTCTCTCTGCCCCTATCACTACCTGCTGTCCTGGCTGCTCTCTCCTGGCTGCTTCTCTGCTGCAAACTTTGCTCACGTTTCCAGCAACTGCTCCCAGTGGTTAATGTCACAATTCCCACTAGCCTGACAAAATCAAAACTCTAGAAGCTTGTAATTTATCGATCAGATTTGTATCTTAAATTCACAATCCACAAAACGTTCAAATGACAAAGACTGCCCACCTAGATAAGACAAATTGTCTATAAAAATTCACCTCTTAAGAAATATTCCTAACTACCTGTGGCCATTTAAAGCCACATGGATCTGGGTCACCCTTTTCTGCCTCCATCTTGGTTCTCCTCCTCCTCCTCCACCTCCTCCTCCTCCTCCTCCTCCTCCACCTCCTCCTCCTCCTCCTCCTCTTCCTCCTCCTCCTCCTCCACTTCTTCCTCCTCCTCCTCCTCCTCCTCCCCCTCCTCCTCCACCTCCTCCTCCTCCTCCTCCACCTCCACCTCCTCCTCCTCCTCCTCCTCCTCCCCCCTCCTCCTCCTCCTCTTCCTCCTCCTCCTCCTCCACTTCTTCCTCCTCCTCCTCCTCCTCCTCCCCCTCCTCCTCCACCTCCTCCTCCTCCTCCTCCTCCTCCTCCCCCTCCTCCTCCACCTCCTCCTCCTCCTCCTCCACCTCCACCTCCTCCTCCTCCTCCTCCTCCTCCCCCCTCCTCCTCCTCCTCCTCCACCTCTTCCTCCACCTCCACCTCCTCCTCCTCCTCCTCCTCCTCCCCCCTCCTCCTCCTCCTCCTCCACCTCTTCCTCCTCCTCCTCTTCCTCCTCCACCTCTTCCTCCTCCTCCTCCTCCTCCCTCCCTCCCTCCCTCCCCCCCCCTCTCTCTCCCCCAACTCTCTCTCTTGCCAAAAACTCTGTCCCTGCCTTACTTTTTCATTGCCCAATCACAGGCCTTGCCTTATCTTGTGCCTGCCTTCACATGCATAAAGACAGCAATCTATAATAAAGGGAAAGACAAAATTAAAAATAAAACCAAGGAAAAATAGGTTTCCTTAATCCTGGGGGAAATTATGTATTTCGGGTCAATTTATAAGAAAAATTTGTCCAGACAGCAAGATGGCTTAGTATGTCAAGGTGTTTGCTACTTTACCTGAGGACCTGAGTTTGATCCCCAGTACCCACACTATGGAAAGAAGTAACCAATTTTTTTTTATAATTTCTCTCAGGCCTCTTTATTCAAATAAACACACACACACACACACACACACACACACACACACACAATAGATAAATGGGAAGAAGAAAGGGTATTTTAATATTATAAATTAGAATCTGACATTTTTCTTTAAGGGGAAATTGGTCAGGGATAAAACAAAAATCACAGTTATTTTTAAAGGAATAGAACTCTGGAGAGACACAGACTTGATACAAGCCTTTTCCCTACCCAGAAAATATATTCAGCTTTTCACCTGTCCACATCCCCATTTGATAGACAAAGGCTCCTTTCTCCAGCTTCAGAATCTTGAGTCACAGGGCTTTGAAAGTCATCATACGGTGTAAATTTCCCACCAAGCAAACATTGTATGAGTAAGATAGACCTAATTATATGTCAGACATTGCATATGAAAAGCATAGTAGACTTGAATGGGGTTCAGGATAGCAGATGCATTTCGAAAACAGAACCAGGAGAACACTGTGTAGCATCTCGCTCTGAAGTCCACCAGCTGTGTCCCACGGACGGCCATCTTTATTCTCCCATCTCTGCATCTTCTCCTCATGTCTGTCAGGACTGATCCTGGCCCATTGGAAGTCAGGCAGGGCAAATCACTTCATCATCTAAACAATTGCAACAAATTTTGGTTTGCTCGGCTCCCCTTTACATATAATATCTTCATGTTTACCTATGGAGTCAAACTAAAGTTCATCTTATGGAAAACTTCTGGAAGTTCCTCGTACTTCTATCATTTCTATTTTACTCTTCATGAAAAAAATTATTGTGGATTCAAAATGTATTTTTTAATTACCCTAGTTTACTTCTTCAAAATTGTATTGGGGAAAATATAACACATTTTATTATCATTATATAAAAACTACAAACTTTTGTAAACTGTTAACTGTATACTTTTTATTAAAATTACTAGGCAATAATTAACATACATGATCTTTAATAGTTACTAGTATGCTTAAATAACCAACAATTTAATACATAAAATTTTGAATGATTTGTAATTTTACTATATTCACTTTTTATAAATTGTACAATGTAGAAAAAGAAAATTTACATTTTAAGTATTACCATTTATGGTAACTTTTAGATATCAGAAGGTATATATTTTACTAAAATGCTGTTTCTATATTTTCTTCCATGCTACTTGTATAAATATATCCAAAATTTGTCCCAAAATGTTTATAGGATATTCTTACTATATTGTAAAAAAAATTCTACGTACTATATAGCATGTGTTTTAAATTACCCCATGCTTATTCTGAAGGCATTCAAATAAGTAGAACTTTACATTACAAGGTTTTAGAAATTAGATTATATAGCTAAAACCTTTAACTCCAATGATAATAACTGATATCTCAAAAACGTGCATAGAAACAACTATTGCTATAAATCATGTTTGGATTTAAAGCCAAACTGAATGGCTTGCATGCACAATTCATAAATAGAGTGGTAAACACTGCTAAGAAATAATATAAATTAAAACAATACTTAATTTATTTTGTCCAAGAATTTATCTAAATATAAACCTTGACAAAGTGCTATATTCAGAAACCATTTGCTTCCTTGATTATGAAATATGAGCATCAAAATTAATAGCGGTTCCTAGGTATACTCTCTCTTTGGAATTACTGTTTTCCCGACCAATAGGAAATGGTGTCACAAATTGGAATAAAGTCATAAATTACTGTGTTTGAATCATGTCTAAATAATCTAAATTCATTGGCATTATGTTGTAACAAATTAAAATGAATCTTGAGAGGTACTTTGTTCATTTGTCCATTCGGTAAAGTGAAGTTTGATGAAAGCTCGCCATTTGTCATGCGCTGAGATGGGGGAATTCTCTAAATATGGCACAAATGTGAGTTAGGCTCAGAAACTATGGTTACCGTAAAATATGGTGAATGGTGGTGTAAATGCTATTAGCCCCTGCTCAATGACCAACCAGTGCATTAGAGGACAAGGCGTTGGTACTGGAAGCTCTGCTCTCTGTGTCTGCATGTGTCACTTATGCACTGAGTTACCCAATGGGTAATTACTTAGTGACTGTGCTGTATGAGGCACTGCCTTCGCTCTGGGTACATGTCGGTAGGCAAAATGTCAGCTGTGTCTTCTCCCATGGATTTTAACTTGGGAATCTTAAGATATATGTTAATTTCTTAGATAAATCAGCTGGAAGTCGGAGTGGGGAGGAGATTTGTGTTTTCTTAAGAAACTACTAACCTGAATTTTGATGGGAACCAAGGTATTTTCCTCAAAGGCTGGCCTTGTACTTGATAGGTGCTTGGTGGTTAATTTTTTGAATGATTGAGTGAATCATCATGCTTCAGACCAGGATAATAACTCTAAGTGCTCATTTATACTCGGTTTTACTCCCATTCTTCATGCTATTTTCTACCACTGGTGGTGTCTGGGGACTGTTGGCTTTTCTTTATGCAAAGCAGAAAGGAGCATGACAAATATTAGGGTTACTGAACTGCAGTCTATGCTTTTCATCTTAGAGCATGCTCTAGTCCTTTCTATACAGACTTTCCGCATTACCATACGCCGGTTTCATATTGTACCTCTAAGAGACTTTTGCTGAAAGGAGTTTAAATTTTATTTTAGACCATAATACAAATATATGCATTTTTCTGACTTCAAATTTTATCTATACATTCTCCCTTTAAGTGTCAAGATGAAAATAAAGCATCTTCAGATTACACAGGTTATAGTTAGGAATATACAGATATAATACATGTATATGCATGTAATAATAATTAATGAACAAAGAGACCATAGGTTTCAAAGATAACAAGACTGGGTATAATCTAAGCAAAGAGAATCAATTTTTAAAAGAAATGATGATGCCAGAAGGCATGAAAATAATACTAATAAACTGACAGCTAAACAATTAAATCTACTAATTGTATTAGATGAAAACCAAACTAAATTAGAAAAAAATCCATTTTTTAAAGGAGGAAGTTGACTGTTGACGATTGCTGTATTTGTGTGTGTGCATATGTATATATATTATATATGCTAATGGTTCATATTCATTCATACCAATAAAGAAATATACTTCTGCATGTATATATTTGTTCATATGCCTTGGAAGTGGGAGTCTGGATTAACATCTACTCACAGAAGTGTGACTTGAAGGCAATATAGGGTATTGATAGGTTGTATTTTCTAATTAATTCTGCTTAAATATTGGATTGTAATCTGTTCTTTGGTGGAATAATATGCTATTTTTAGACAACTATTTGTTTAGTACTAAACAGAGGAAACACACTCTATAATGGGGTCACTAATAAAGCCTTCACCCCTAACTTTACAGAGTGTACTTACCACAATGTGAACTGTGGTTAATTTATATTTCTCTGCCTTTGCTTCCATCGGTTATATGCACTGATATGATTTGAATTAACAAGGTTACCTTCCCCAGAATGCATACTGGCTCTGAACTGAGATCTATTATTTACTTTTGAATTACTTGTTCTATCTCCTTGAACTCCAGTTTTACAATCTAGAAAGCAAAAGAAATGGTTGCTCATGCACCTCATGAGGTTTGCACTTCAGCAGGTTAGTGTCTCTGTGTATTGCTATTCTTGGTTTCCAGATTTTCCAAGTAAAGGGTCCACTCTGTATTACCATGTCTGAGGCAATGAAAGCATTGCAACTCAGTCCAAAATTTAGTTTTATTAAGGAAATTTGTGCCAAGCATAGACTTTGTGCAAAAAATTGACATCAAAACCACAGGAAATTGTAAATTTGTAAGTACAATTTTCTGTTTAGCCTTTTTGGGGAAGCATGCACACATTCACAAGCCACACACACACACACACACACACACACACACACACACACATACACACACACATATACACACACTACATATATATATATTTATATATCTGCTCATGCATGAGCTGACAGGTGCACACAAATATACATGCATGCACAGACATCTTTATACATGTTCACATATGAACACATGCACAAACATTAATTATTATGCTATAGATGTTTTATAAGCAAAGGTGAAATTAATGAATAAGTCATAATCACATATATCATTTTCTCTCTAATACATTCCCTACTCACTGAGAACTTACTTTTTGCATAGTAGAGCAAACAAGTTAAGTAGAAAAAGATAGAAGTGTTGGGGCCAACTTTTAAACATTTATGTCTTTTCTTTTTCCAAGTACTGATCACTATGGTAGCCTTTAATTTTTAATGCACCACTGCATCCTTCGTGTTTACCTCTAAAGCTGGTGGCAGGAACCTGGGACAGTGGGGCTTCAAAATCAGGGAGACTAAATTATCATGCAATAGCCAACTTTCTTCAGCGCATCAGACAATTAATTTATACTCTGAGGGTTAAGAAGAGCCTCCTGAGTGAAGTGTGCAACCACAAGGACAAGCTGCACATGACAAAAACATGTTTTCCATAGAGGAAAATAAACAAATAGTAGGCAGTTGGAATGAATAATCTGAAGCCAACTCTCTTGAATCTGCTCCAGCCAGGAAGGACATGGAGAGTGCACATTCCAAGGCCAATTCTGTGGTTTTGAAGAAACAAAGGTGACAAGACTGTTGTCTCCTTGGAGTTTTCTCACAAAGCACTCAGAATTCCCCTTGCATAGTTATATTCCTGGGCTCTGTTCTGATCCTCAGTTTGACACCATTTTCAGCAGAGTCTCAAGATATCAGCTCCAAACTCCAGAGAAACTGTACTATGTTCTATCGGTAGGTGTAGTAACCCATGATACAAGAAAGAATATTTTTACTGTTATAGATAAATATATACTCCAGCTTAAGACCATTCTGGGATAAAACACAGTTTCTAGGTGTTGCCCGTGAAAAAATTGCCAAACCTCATTGAGCCTAATGAGCGTATAACTCCATTAAAAAAAGGGAGCTGGTAACTAATTTTAATTTATAACCCGAGAAATTAGGGTGATTATGTTTATTTAGAAAAATTCTCAGTATATTGTCATCTAATTGCTAGTTATATCTGCTTATAAAAGCATCAGTTGTTATCATGTCATCCAGTAATGTTAAATATTTTGCTTTATTGTCTAAACATAAGGTTTGAGAGTAGGCACCTATTTTTTATATGATGGAGAGAACTATGTATATATTGGAGCTAGAGTACAGGGAACATGGAGTAATTAAATTTCCACATGACTCCATCCACGTTTCAACTGGAGTAAATTGAACTTTATTTTGAATAGAATACATTCTGTTAAAGTGTATTCTTTTGCTTAAACCATAACACCTTCAGTGTGTGTAATAAGAACTAAATAGCTCGAACTAAAATCAGATCCTTCACGTGTGTGTCCAATCTCACAACATTTATGTGACTTCTGAATGTTCACAGGATGGATGCTAGCAGATGAAGCCAATATGAGACTTCATGCTCTCTGTCCATTTTAAAATGTTACTCTTGTGTGTGTTGGTATCCTACACTCTTTTGACTCATGTTGAAAGGATAATATGTTAGAACCTCAGGTACTCATTTTTAGTATAGTATATTATAGTGTATTTATTATATTTGTATAGTATTTGACAATATCTACAGTAATAATATAGTAAAAGGATATCAGAATGAGAGGTAAATACATTCATTTAACATAATTAAATTTTTTGACCTGAATATATTGAAAAATGCCAATGTTGAAACTCAAAGGCTTATGGGTGTTTCAGAGGTCAATCCATGGTTCGGATGAATTCAGTTCTATTAGTGACTCTGATAAAGTCGCAACATGCCCTCTTCAGAAGGATTTAGGTCAAGACATTCTCCTAGCCTATCTAGCTGTTTTCACAACCTGGATGACAGCTAGCATACTTATTCTTCTTCAGATATAGCCACATTAGGTGAATCTAAAGTGTTGGGCTGTGGTCTGACATTTCTAATGCTTGAGAGTCAAAATTGATTTCAAGATTGATCCTGCCGTGTGACTGGTATGACTGGTGGTCAGATGAACAAGAATTCAAAATGCTTTCATGAAGTTGAAACAGAATAAAGGCCATTCCTCTAAAAAAAAAAGTAATTGGAACTATACTAAAGTTTTACCAAATTATCAGTTAACTTTCATATTTTATCATAATCTTTCCCATGATAATGTTCTCTGGCACAGGAGAATTGTAAATTCAGAACAATTGTGTGTAAGAGCTTTAAAAAGTCATACAGTCTCAAGATGCTGTGAGAAAAATCCTATAAATAACTTCCTTCCTAAGTAGAGATGAATCATTTCTTTCCTCAGGCAGAAGGTCGATTTTCCTTAATTCTTTCTTTTTAATACTCTTATTCATTGCAGATGGTAAAACAGACTCTACATTTACACATAGCAGATTCCCCTGTCATTCATATGTTGTTTGGTATCCTTCAGGAGACAAAGTAAAGTGGTGATTAATGGAAATAAATTTAAATTAAACCTGTTTTAGTTCAAAAAATTCTGTCATATAATGGACAATGTTACTAAAAGAGCGCAATTGTAACATTTTTGTAGTTATAATATCAAATTTTATAATATGGTGAGATAAAGCCATCAATACTCCTACCCAGTTGTGATATCTATGAAACACAATGATAACAAGTATTTCATGATAAGCCTAAGGTTGCAGGAGTGACACAGTAATCATCAGTTCTCTAATTGGACTTGTGGCCCCCTCATAGTGAGAGAGATCATGTTTGGTACTGAAGACCTAGCTGGCTACCTGGGGCTAGTAAAGCCATGAATCTCAGAGAAGAACCTACAACCACCAGTTTACCAAACCAGCAGAATCCCCAACAACACTCAGAATATTTGTCCTTATACTCACAGGTAACAGAGTCCTCACCACTCATCAAAGAACTATTTACCACAGATGGAAACCACTATAGAAAACCACAATCAAAATGTAGAGTTGGACACCCTAACTCCAATGGATAGATCTACAAGATAGCTCCCATTCCTAAGACTCAAGGAACATTGCAGAAGAGTGGTTAGAAAGATTGTAAGAACCTGCAGATCAAAAAAGTTTGCTGTGAGACACTATCCTAGAAGTGTAATAAACTTAAACCCATAACATTTTAGCAACATGTCAGAATAAACATGAGCCCCACAAGGAAAGCAGTAGACTTGCCAATATCAGTAGAGGATAGATCACTCTTCATCAACCCTACACAAAGAGCTATAGCCAATTTAAGTACAGTGAGATTGGGAAAAATAGGTTTTTTTTTTAGCATCACTTGGTTATCCAATAATGAATAGTCAGCCCTGAAATATTGCATACAAATGACATTATATAGATTGTGCAGGTTATATTTGGGAATATGTATGTGTGTATATATGCATTTATATTGTATACATTATACATATATGCATGTGACCACAATTAATGAAGTTAATATGTACACATTTATGTACACATGTAGATACAATTAATAAAAAAGAGGCCATGAATTCAAAGGAGAGTAAGGCAGGGAACATGAGAATGTCTGCAGGGAACATTATTGCAAAATTAAATTTAATAAACTTTACATTAAGTCTAAGTCCTACATGGCTGAACATACCTGGATCGATACTCAGTGCTCAGTGATGAGATAAGCATTTGTGTGTCCAAGTTTAAGCACAACCTCAAATTAAAAGGAAAAGAAATTGTGTGTGTGTGTGTGTGTGTGTGTGTGTGTGTGCGCGCGCGCATGCATGTGCATGTGTCATTTGTAACCGCTATACTAAAATCGTTTAGAGCAAACCTTTAAATCCACTTTGGGATATACTGACAACTACCAAATGGCTGGGTGTTAGCTGTGACAGGAGAGGTGCTTGGAGCAGAAACATGATACCTCTGCTTTTCCTTTGGTTGATTTTCAACAATTAGAGACAAATCTCTAGCTTTTACTCAGGTAAAGTTATAAATTATCCATTTTAAGTGTATAGATTAACAAATTTACTGAATGGTAAAATTATAGCATATTCCAATTTTAGGACCCTTTTGTTCCAACCAAAAGTGAACTGAGTGATGGATTTCAGTGCTTTTCCCAAGGCGTGTTCTGGAGCAGCCATTATCCCTGTCTTTCTCTTAGGGCCAATTAAGTCTTTCTGTCATCTTTCTGGCTCTCCCAGTCTCCCTGTCCCTGTCCCTGTCTCTGTTCCTGTCTTACCCCCCCAACCCCCCACCCCCGTACACTGCCTCTCCAGTGTCTCTCTATGCCCGGCCGATCTAGGACTCCAATGTAAGTTTGGAAGGCTTTGAAATTATAAACAATTACCCATCTCTGCTTCCTGAGTGCTGAGATTACAAGCGTGTGCCATGTGCCTGACAAAGATTCGCTTTTTATTTTCTGTGTTCTTCATTACCTATAACATGACTTTATTCTAGTTATAGATATCAGATAATTATATACCAGGAGACCATACAAAATTCGTAACTCTGGATCTACTATGAAAACTGAATAATTTTCCATTATTAATTTGTTCAACTACCACATTGGTTTTCAAGAGTACTAATCCTTTTTTTTTTTTCTTTTTTCTTTTTTTCGGAGCTGGGGACCGAACCCAGGGCCTTGGCTTGCTAGGCAAGTGCTCTACCACTGAGCTAAATCCCCAACCCCTTACTAATCCTTTTAAATGGGGAATATTTAACTGTGAACAGGGCAGGGTCCTTAGATTACTTAGTTTAAATAATTCTAACGCAAATTACCTACATTGAGCAAGTAACTTAGCCTTTCTAACTCAGTCTACAAAATTCAAATAAAAATATTTACTGCATCAATCCATTGTCTAGACTAAATTAATACAGTACTTGGAAATATGCTGATAATCATTATAATTTGTGTTATTATAAGAATCACTAATCTTATTTTATTATGTATATCATAACTATATTATAGTATATATAATGTGAATATTAATATAGTAGTTATAATAATAGATAAGCATACATTCTCGATTATTATTATGAAAATAAATAAATCTTTATGTTAGTGATTACCACTTAACTGTCACTATTTTTATAGGTATTAATTTATCATGGTGGCATTTGCCTTTAATCCCAGGCCTTGGGAGGCTAAGATGTGGAGAGCTATATATTTTTATTTGTATGTTTTTTAAATTGTTTTATTTTATTATTTAATCTATTTGTTTTCCTTTTTTCAGTCCAGACTTTATTCCCTTCTTGGTTCATCCTCTGACTGAACCCATACATCCTGCCCCTGTCTCCACAAGGATGTTCCTACTGCCCCAGCCCCATCCAGACCTCCCCACTCCCTGAGGCCTCCAGTCCCTTGAGGCCTAGGTGTACCTTCTCTGACTGAGTCAGATCTGGCAGTCCTCTCTTAAATAGGTGTTGGGGGCCTCATATCAACTGGTGTAAGCTGCCTGGTTGGTGGCTCAGTGTCTGAGAGATCCCAGGGGTCCATGTTAGTTGAGACTGCTGGTCTTCTTTTAGGGTCATCCTCCTCCTCAGCTTCTTCCAGCCTTTCCTTAATTCAACAACAGGTCAGCAGCTTCTGCCCGTTGGTTAGGTGCAAATATTTGCATCTGACTCTTTCAGCTGCTTGTTGGGCCTTTTGGAGGGCAGTCATGATAGGCCCCTTTTTGTGAGCATATTACCATAGCCTCGGTAATAGTGTCAGGCCTTGGGGCTCCCCTTGACCTGGATCCCAATTTGGGCTGTCGCTGGAACTCTTTTTCCTTAGGTTCTTCTCCAATTTTGTCCTTGCAGTTCTTTCAGACAGGAACAATTCAGGGTCAGAGTCTTTGACTGTGTTATGGCAACCCCATCCCTCTACTTGATGCCCTGTTTTTCTACTGGAGGTGGGCTCTACAAGTTCCCTCTCCCCACTGTAGGGAATTTCAACCAATGCTGTTCTCTTTGATTCCTGAGAATCTCTCACCTCTCAAGTCTCTGGTACATTCTAAAGGGTCCCACCACCTATCTCCCAAGGTTGCCTGTTACCATTCTTTCTGCTGGCCCTCAGGGCTTCTCTACATCTTCTCAATCTCCATGATGCAGATACTATTAGTATTATAAAGGATAAACTATACCAACTGTGGGAAAATTAGCCCATATCTGTTTTCTGTTAGGAAGTACCAAGGCTGTTGTTCTAATACTTTGTAGCTTTGCTCGCATAGAACCTGCTACCATCATTGTTGATACATGGTTAGAGCATTCTCTCATTTGTATTAATAAAATATTAAAACTTGTACATATTACTATCTTTTGGAAATTCATTTTATCCTATATTTAAGCACGATTAACTCCTTTGGATTTAGAACACACATCTTAAACACAGTGGTTTGATTTTATTTTTAATAAAAGATTCTTAACAAATGGATAAAGTATAAATGCCAGGTGTCATCTGGCCGCCTGCAATGTGGGGAGAGTTGGAAGATCATATTGTCATAAAAGCTTAAATATCTTCATTAGGGGTGGGTAGTGTGAAATCACTTTGTAAGGATTCCCAAAACATTCTTGCTGCTGTGGTATGAGGCATCCTTCTTCACATGATAGAGGTGTAAGAAGAGCTTTTAATCAAATAGTATGTGAAAGTTTTCTTTTAAAGTAAAAGATTTTAATCATGTTGTAGCTTGTAATATCTCAATAAATATTTGGCCAGAAATAAACATTTTAATCAGCATATTTTAAGCTTTATTATAAGACTTTCTGTATTTCTTTGAAGATAAACTCTGTATTTTTCTATAGTTTTAGGATACTCCACAATGATTTGCTGAAGATGACATTGATTTTAATATGTATGTTACATTAAATAATATAGAACTGAAAAAATTATGCTATGAAAACTTTTCCCTTCTCTTGCTTCTGACTTGCAGTGTTTTAACATCTATTTCTTTACGCACAGAAACACAATCATCTGTATTCTAAGAACATCCTAATTTGGATTGTTTCTTTACTTTTCAATAAACATAGTCAACAAGACATTAACATGTGTGGCTATGAATCCTCCAGTTTTGTTGTGCACAAAACTTTTCTAGAACTATGTCACTCCATATCAAGGGCACAGGCTCTTTACCTTGCATGTCTTCTCAATGAGGTGGTTTATTTTCATATAATTAGACATGTAACGTCTTGCAATGATAATTTAATGCTAATATGTTATAGAACTTTCTTGTGGATGTTGGTCTATATCCTTCTTAAAATTGCATGTCGTTGGTTAGCCATGATGCACTGTGTTGCACCTTTCTGTAATGCTGTGTTTCAGAGATGCTTAAGTTAATATTACTATTGCTTACAACTCTGTCAGCTCAGAATAAAATACTTAGTAACAGAGCACAGCTGCTTCTGTATGGCTTACAACTTCCTGCCTAATTTCCCCAAAGTTCTAGCTAAACATGAATACATTTATGCTTTAGTTTGTTCTAATTAAGGAGAAAAGAAAAGCACAACCAGAGACTGATGAGTTTCTGGGCATTTTTTTTTTCCGGAGCTGGGGACCGAACCCAGGGCCTCGCGCTTGCTAGGCAAGCACTCTACCGCTGAGCTAAATCTCCAACCCTCGGGGCAAAGCATTTTTGTTAAGATTGTTGGGAAATCAATTAACAGATTTCTCAGGGATTCAACCTATCTTTCTACTTGTTGCTTTTTCCTTTTCCCACATGTTACCTCTCTAAGTGGGAAGTCTTTTCTTCTGTAGTTACTTCAGAGAAATAATTTCTTCAAGTGTTGTGATAAGCAAAAGAGATGACCATTGATATTTAAATATCATATATGGGAAGCTATTTTATAGATTTCAGTCTGAAAATTATCAGTACGGCTACCTTTTTTATCCATTCTTTCTCACATGAATCTCTAAAGTTTACTTGTAAAGGATTAAATATATTAACACTTATTCTGTCAGGGGAAAATACAATTTTAACATTAATGTACATACATTGTTCTTTCATAATTGATTTCAGTTACTTTGGAATTACATTGCTGTAAACACTGCATATGTATTCTTAAAGTAGAGGCAAGATTCTTTTTCTGGGAACTCAATAGCTATTTATTTGTTAGCTTAAGAAGTGCCTATGTGAACGTGGACATTTAAAATGCATTATACTATAAATGCAATTGTGACATTTTCAGTATAATTCTTAATCCAGAGCCTCAGAATGAAAATGATAGATCATATGTATATTAGGATTTAGAAACACTTCCCCTAGTTTTCAAAGATCATCTCCATAACACTGAATGCAGTTCATAAGCTGTGGGTATGTTAATGTCTCTCACAGGCTCACATATTTCAATGAATGTTTTACAGTGGTTATAACTATTTGTGAGAAATTAGGAGGTGTGGCCTCATTTAAGGAGGTGCAGCCTCATTGGAGGAGGTGTGGCCTCATTGGAGGAGGTGCGGCCTCATTGGAGGAGGTGTGGCCTCATTGGAGGAGGTGTGGCCTCATTGGAGGAGGTGTGTTATTGGCAGTGGCCTTTGAAGTTTAAAAATTCCATGCAGTTCCTAGTTAACATCTCTCCCTGCCTCATGGCTTTTGTATCAAAATGTTAACACTCACATACTACTCCAGGACTATGCCTACCTACCTGCATGCTTTTCTCCCTGTAATATTGGTCATGGACTCCACTGTTCTCTGAAAAACGTGAGCCACAACTTAATTGCTTGCTTTTTATTAGTTTCCTTGGCTATGGACTTCCATAACAATTGAAAAATAACTAATATACCTCCCTTCACATATGTCCTTAGATCACTTGATTTCAGATTTGTCATTGTGCTTTTACAAAGGCTTCTGCTTATCTGTCTATATGAAGTAGAAGCTGTCTATATGAAGTCGAATTCGATATAAAGTAAAATTAGTACTAAAATTTTATGTATAAGATTTGGAAAAATTGTAACCATGATCAGTGTTTTAAAAAAAGGAGTGGTCAAAAGACACCAATTCAGTGAGGACTATCACAGGTTTATTGGCTTGAGTCACTCAGTGAATTCATAAAAGTGTTGGGAACTCAATCATAGCAGGACTTTGAGGAGTCAAATAGACTAAGTATGAGATACTTGAGATGCGGTTTTTGGTTAAGCAACCAACTACCTCTTTCATTGTGATATTCTGTAACAGAGCAGCCAGTGAAAAGATCCCAGAGAAGCTGTTTTTTTTTAATGGCTATGCATATTTAGCTACATTCTTTTTTGTAGGTCAATAAATCAGTACTTTGAATATTTTTCCTAAGTGGTGCCTAGTCCCAAAAGATACCTATACTCTAAATATTGTAATTTAGAATATGTTTAATAATTTCTTACACCATTTTAATCATATCTTTGTGTTTATAGCATTTTGAGAAGCTCTCGCTCCTTCCATGAACAACATAATCATTGTCATAATGATTGGCATTATATAGCATTATTTAACTTGGAGAGATGAAGTGACTCCCATGAATGTGCATAACTGATAACTGCTGGGTTTATTTAAAACTATTACTGCATGCTGAATGTCTGATTCTTTACTGCTTGCTTCAATGGGAGTAGAGACACTGCAATTAGTATAACAAGATCAGTATATTCCACAATCATAACACTCTAAATGAAAGACACAACAAAGTTCTTAAAATTTAAAGTTCTCTTAAAACAGGAACTTTGCACTCTATCTCAGATTAAATAAGTCAGAATTACAAAGAGGATTGTTCATTATCAAAATCAACAAAGCTCAGCTAGGATGATGGTGAACTGGAGGAAATAATGCTCTGGTTAAGAGTTATTAAATCAGTTATAGCATAGAACGTATGTCTTCATAACCACTATTCAAAAGCGGGCCTTTTGTGATGAGATAATTGAAATGCAATGATGAAAATCTTTAAGCAGCTTCCTAATATGGAAATATGATGAAAGCCATTCTTAAATTTGCTTTCATTAGATAAGTGGTTCCACTCTCTAAATAGATTCCCATAGCTCAAGTAGGAAAATTAGAATTGTTTGTTTGAGATGTCAGTTAACAATCCAATTTTTATTCAATCAAGCAATCAGCTCCTTATTTCTTAAGCACCAATTCCAAGATTGATATTATTCTCTTTATCAGATAAGTTGAATAGCACTCCACATAGATATTAGCAAGCAGTTAACTCCTCTGTTTACCACATGTATCTAACAGCCTTCTGCTGTGACATGTCCAAGTGCTCAGTCTGAATGCTTCTGTGATAAAAATAATGATCCTCTATTCAAAATCAGATATAGCCTCGATTTCTCAAATGCTTGAGTGATCATTTTCCTTAGTAATTTAGTTCCTCATAGAATTCCATAGCTATGATTACTTGCTAAGTAATCTGAGCATATTAATTTGAAAAGCTGCATGAACATGTGGCCCAGATAATAACAGCATAATAATTGCAAGGGAATCTTTTACAACAGACTTATTTTGCTCTTATAAACTCTCCCCTGATGGTTAACTGAGATTCAGCAAAAGATATGAGTTCTAAAGTGTTCGTGGATTAAAACACTTCTTGAAATACTTATGTTAAAACCGCAGAATGGTGGATCGACCAGTGTCTCCCCCCTTCCCTTTTCAGGTTATTAGAAATTCTGGACTTTATTACCAAGCCAGTTAACTGAAGGATTTTTGCAATGACATTTTTCACTGTACCTTTTCTGTGTTTTGGCCCACAGTCATATGCCAGGATCTCAAAATAGTTCTGTTTGGTTCTATGCAAATTCATCAGTTTGATTTTGGCTCATCATGAAAGCTAATATGTATTAACATGGCTATGTTCTAAGAATTTTAGATAGGTGATAGAAAGATAGATGATGGATAGATGATAGAGAGATAGAATATAGGTAGGTAGATAGATAGATAGATAGATAGATAGATAGATAGATAGATAGATAGAGGTAGGTAGATAGATGGATGGAGGGATGGATGGACGGATGGACAGATGGATAGATGATACATAAATACATAAAACAGACAGACAGATTTTTAAAGCCCTCATATCTTAAGTTCAGAGTTATATTAAATAACTATTTCTTTTTTTAAAGAATTATTTATTTATTTCAGGTATAGGATACATTGCAGTTGTCTTCAGACACAGCAGAAGAGGGCATCAGATCCCATTATAGATGGTTGTGAGCCACCATGTTGTCGCTGGGAATTGAACTCAGGACCTCTGGAAGAGCAGCCAGTGCTCTTAACTGCTGAGCCATCTCTCCAGCCCTAAATATATATTTCTAAGGAATGATGAATCATAAAATTTGCATTTAATTTTGATCATCTATAAACTTGCTTTTGATTAAAATTTACATTACTTTCTATTAATTATAGATGGGTCCTCTTAAACTGACAAGCTGAAGGTAAAACTCTGTCACCGTAGCTAGTTTTATGACAACACAAATTCAGCTGACTCTGTTGGTACGTAAGGGAGGATGGTGGACGTATTAGTTAGTATTCTCTGGACCATATTGCGCAGGGTTAGAATTCACTGGCAATAATTCCAGAGGTGTTTTAAATGCTCTCCAGGAAGTCTGAAATGTAAGTCCAGTTATCAGCAAGTGCACGGATTTTGCTTTGTTTTAAATTCTGTTTTATAAGCAGTCAGCACCTATGATTTCATTAGATTTTGATTAAGTTAAGCCTTGTCACCTTTGCTGTAGGAACAGATTTATTTGGCAGGCGTTTGTTTGACTTTATTACCTTAGTGAATTTATAGTCCCTCAATTAATCTGTTAATAAGAATAGTTGTTTTCTTAATTATTTTAATATCAAGAATGTCTTACTCTGTCATAATCATACAAAAGCAAAACATTGAACACTATGATAATATAGCAGCTGAGTGGTATTAAGAGAACACATAGGCTTTAAGAAATGTATATATGGGACTACCATTAGTCTATAGTAGTGTTTTGATTATCTGATATTATTATGCCTTCATATTCCACAATCTGAGTATGTTTGTAATTTCCAGTAACAGAGGTTATTGCTTATTTTTTTTCATTTAAAAACTTCAAAAACCATGTGATTTTCATGTATTAATTTGATTCCTCTGGGAGGTCATATTCAAAAACCAATACTGTCATTATATCATCACCATCATCACCATCGCCACCACCACCACCATCATCATCATCATCACCACCACCACCACTACCAACAATGTCAACACCAGCAGCACCACATGCTGATGTTTAAAGCACTCACTTTAACATAATTACTTTGTTAGAAGCTCATGATCACATAGAGGGGTCTAATGGGACCTTCAATCACAATCCATCTGTGTGTAAAGAAGAATGTGGCCCAAATGCTAGAGAAGGTTGGAGAGACAGACTAGAGACCTATGATGGTGCTTCCCTTCCCTGTCCTCAGCACTTTCTTTCAGCAGCATAGACATGTGTCTGGTATTCAACCGTAAGCATCACCTCTTATCTCTATCCCCATCTCTACTTCCCACCTACCCGACCCCCAGTATAACAAACTTAATGTTATTTATTCTAGAAAATAGGTAAAATTTTCTTCAATCTTTTTGATTCAAAAAATACTCCAGTTTAAATTTACTTTATTGGTAGTGAGATGGATGAATGGATAGATGCTGAAATCTTGAGTTTTATCCCAGGGATTAACATGTTATAAAAGAGAATGACCCCTGAATTTGTCTTCAGGACACAATAAGCTCCTACAGCCAAACAAACTTTTTCATTTGCTTATAGAATGGAGTCCAGTGAGAAATGGGGGCTATTAGAACATTTTTCCCTAAATGTTCTTGTATGTTTAAAATTACCAAATAAAATAAATGGGAATGTGTTTTATCACTCCAAGATACTAGCTATGGAAACTGCATGACTAATTCTTGGTATTTATGAATGTTTAATTGGGAAATTTACCTTCAGCTTTACCCAATAGGAAGACTCTGACTCCTAAGAGCCACATATGTTGGCATCCTAATTCCTAGCTCTCACTCACCTCAATTTATCCCTATCCATAAATTTGTTACACATGTCATCTGACCTTGTAGGATGTAGAAACACCTGTACTAGAGACTATATGAAGTGAAATATTATTGGAAGATGCAGGGATTCCTATTCAGATCTGGAATCATTGGAAACACACATAAATACACACATACATACATGCATATATATGCATATATACATACATACATACATATAGATATGCACACACAGAGATAAATGTGCAATAAATATATTGCATTTAACTTTGAATCAATCCTGATAGTACAGCTCATTGGTGCTTTACAGAGCACATATGTGGTAAATGATATGGCTTGAGAAATGGCTAACAGGACGTGAGAAAAGCATTCATACCCACTGCCTACTTACCTTGGAACTCCGCCTTAGGCAAGAAGCCAGAAGCATACGCCTTAAGCTCACATTTATATGCAGCATATGAGCTTCTGTCTCCTTAAGCGTAAACTGAGACTGTTGGATGGCATGTACTTATATGCTTTAAATATAAAAAAGTCACAGCTTCCTATAACAATACATAATTTATACAGAGCTGTTTTATCAACATTTAGTCATGATATGCTAAGCTGTATCCAGACTCTTTTTAGATGAATATAAATGGTTTGGTTTGCTCTAGGATTCTCTTAGGAAAAACTGCATCTTAAACTATCTTCACGTTTTTAAGACACCTTGCCAAAACTTCTGTTTTATAACAAGCACATTTAATTTCAAAGACAAAAGCGAAACAGAATGAAAACACAAATGCTACAATGATAAACAAAATTAAAAGTATACTTAAAAAAAATCCAACATTCCGTTAACTAAACATAGGGAATGGAAGAGCCACAGGATCTCCCAGACATCTGAGTGATAGAGAACTCTTTGTTTACTGATATGAAACAGTTGAAAGTTCTAAGGTAAGCAAAAATGAATCAGACATGCACTATTTGGCCAAGGGAAAGTAAATCAATGGATAGAATTTGATATAAATTAGTCAACTTTTCTTCTTAAACTTCTAAGGAATTAGATTAAGAACCCCATAAGAAGAACAACAATATCAACCAACCAGATACCCCAGAGCTCCTAGGGACTAAACCACCATCTCAAGAGTACATAGGGATGGACCTATGACTTCATTTACATATGTAGCAGAGGATGGCCTTGTCCAGCATCAATGGGAAGAGAGGCCCTTTGTCCTGTCTTGGCTCACTGTCCCAGTGTAGGTGATTGGCAGGGTTGGGAGGTGGGAGGGAGTGGATAGGTGGGTGAGTGAGGGAGAGCCCTCATAAAAGCAGGGTGGGGTGGGGTGGGGTGGGGTGGGGTGGGGTGGGGTGGGGAGGGATAGTAGGTTTCTGGAGGGGAATATGGGAAAGGGGATAACATTTAAAATGTAAATTAAAAATATCCAAAAGATAATTCAAAGAATAAAGAGAGCTGCTAAGAGTTTTAGAATGTGGGGTGTCTGCAGGTTTGGAGAAGGGTGGTACCATGAAAATAGGGTGGTAGGATTGGATATCTGTGGATCCTTGAACCTGAGACTAAAAGAGCATTGAGTAATGATAACACACAGCCTTCTCTGCCCCTCTCAACCATGGCAGGCACAATGCCATGGACTAACAAAAGTTCTTTACTTCAGCTCTTTCCTCCTCTCTGTGCCATGGCCTGTAAGAGAGCCAGAGGTTTCAGCTCCAGGCAGGACTGACATGACAGAAAGAAAAGACATTTCCTAAGAAAAAAAAACCCTAGGAAACATGACTTCATTCCCTGGGTTATTTATTTGAACTTAATAGCCATGTACTTGGGCTTTAGGCAACACTGTTTAACGTTAATCAAGTAAGTCAGCTTTATTTGTTTTCCCACTAACCAAAAAATATCTATTGTCTTGTCTCCAGCTGTCAAATGTTCTAGGTAAAATCAGATTTACAACAAGAAGATTAACTCATTACAGTTCCTTTTCCTGCTTACTGTTTTTTTTTTCTTTTCTTTTTTTCCCCTCTTTCTGGAGACTAACCCAATTTATTTCTAACAACATTTATTTTGAGAAAAAGAAATACCCAATTCAGAACAATCCCTTAGAGGAAGAAAGAGATCAAGTGCACAAAACAATGAACTTGGAAGAAGCTCTTTCCTCATTATGCTATTTTCTGTTCCTAATTGTGCAAAACAAGTAAACGAGACAAGGGCCTCATTATAACGGTAATTCTACTACAGAAATTTAAATACCCCACTTGAGAAAACATAATCCTAACTAAGCATATATGTGGACAAAGACTTTTGATCATATAGATCATACCCGTCCTGTCCTTTACTTTGTGTTTGTGGTCTATTCGGATTATACTTCTTTGATTACTACATTGGAAAACAAGGTTAAAGAGAATTCCTATTTTATATGATTATAGGAACAAAACACTTGATGATTTTATCAAGTGCAAGTATTCAATGGAAGTCTGCCATTGTTTTTATTGACTTGAGAAAGGGGATAGATTTTCTAACATTTTTTGTGCAGTTATAAATTGTAAACAATTTTAGTGGAATTATGTGGTTTATATTTTGAATTTTTGCAGAATTTTAATTCAAGAAATTTCCCTCATTCATAGAAGGAGTGGGATAAAATTAAGTATCAGTAAAAGAAAAAAAATCATTGTTTGAAAAGATGGACAAGCAATATAGGTTTGACTCCTGTCTACCCCAAGATTTTAGGACAGTAGAGAAGGGTGGAGAATGGGTGCTACAATTAACAAAGGAGCAATATGATTCTGTACATGATTGTGGGGGCATCTTGACGTTAGTGGAAGGCAGAATCATTCTGGTTAGGAAAGCACAGCTAATACAACATAGACTTTAAAAATATGTGATTCAGCCAGGATGTCAATTCAATAGTTTATTGTTCTATTTCCTTTTTGTAACTAATTAACTTTTCTTTGCAAGTTTCATGCATGTATGTAGTGGATTCTGTTTACAAATAACCATGCCTTTTATTCCCCACCTGGTATGTGTGTTTTAATGGATGCTGATAGAGGCATATGCACATCTGTGTCAAGGATAGAAGACATTCTCCTATATGGTGCTGTCCTCAAGACCACAATTTACTTCTCTGAGGCAGGGTTTCTTATTGGCTTAGAGCTTAAAAATTAGGTTAAGCTAGATGGCTAGTAAGTCCCAAGTACCCTCTGGCTTTGCCCCCCATAACTGGGTTGATGAACTGACAACCATCCATGTAAATTGGACACCATTTCTGGACATTGGTCCTACAACTCAAACTCAAATCCTCATCTTTTTTTTTTTTCGGAGCTGAGGACTGAACCCAGGGCCTTACGCTTGCTAGGCAAGCGCTCTACCACTGAGCTAAATCCCCAACCCCTCAAATCCTCATTTTAAAGAGCAAACTAATTTCCCAACCTAGCAATCTCTCTGGCTCAGAAATATCTCTGTCACAGTGTTTTAGAAGTTTCCTTTGGTGTTCATGGTTACATATGCATGACTCCACTTAAATATACATGGTTCTAATGGAGACAACTGAAATCATCCTTAAAAATGGTCTTGCTTATGATGATAGTGTTAAGAAACAAATAATAAAAGGTGAATTGTTGGCTAGCTTTGTGTCAACATGACACAAGATAGAACTATCTGAAAGGAAGAAACCTCAATCTAGAGAATGTCTCCATAACATCCTGTAGTAGGGCATTTTTGTATTAGAATTGATGTGTGAGGGCCCAGTTCCATGAAAGGTGGTGCTATCCCTGGGGTAGTCATTCTTGGTTCTATTTTTAGGAGTCTGAGCAAGCTGTGATGAGTAAGTCATTAAACAGCACCCACCCATTGCTCTGCATCAGTTCCTAAATCCAGATTTCTGCCCCATTAAGTTCCTGCTATCCTGCTTTTGATAATGAACTGTTATATGAAACTTTGAATGAAAACATATTTCCTTCCTGAGTTGAATGTGGTTGTGGTTTTTCATCATAGCAATAATAACCCTAAGATAGTGCATAAGAAAAAAAATCGGTGAAGCATTGGTGATTTTCTCAAGGGACATGAGTCTCATCTAAAACCACGAGTTCATTATTTATTATACTTGTCAGTCATGGGGTTTTTATAACCTCCTTTAATAAACCTATCTAGCCGAAATCAATATTTGGCTTTTTATTTCCTCATTTAATTAACATTTGGTTATACATATAATAATTCAGATGGCTTCATTAATTCTGACTGAATTTAAAGATTTAGCTCTAGATAGTGCTTCCTTATGTCAAAGTTTGTTGTATAATATAATTATACATTAGCATAATAACTCAAAATAGAAATGCATATAGCAACAAGTACCTAAGATATGGCTATTGCATTTCCAGTAAACCCATGAACAACATTTTGCATGAACTACTAAATTAACACAGATCACTTGGAGAATCAAACAATTGTGGTTGCCTCTCAGGCCTGTTGTGGTATTGAATAAAACCAAAAAGTTGAAAAGCAGTAATAGGAAACGTCAAGTACTTTAGGGCTCTTACAAAGATTTGTCAACCCAGAATCATCATCACACCAGTCATGTTACATGATGATTTGTTTTACATTTCATATAAGTGATAAATAGCTATGAGTGTGACGTGAACGTCAATTTTTGCAAATATTGCATGTTTTCCGTGCATTTCTCATTTAGGAATCAGTGTAGGCCATGTGCTATTTTCCTATATAAAGGTTGTTCTAGTTTATCTGAGGCTTTTATTGATGATGGGTGAGAAGTACAGTTCTTGTGGGTGCAAGGGGTAATTATTCAATCGAAACACAATTAGAAATCACCTTGGTTTAGTAGTAGGTAGCAGGTTCTCCTGGTGGGTCTGAGACTTCTCCATTTCTGTGTAGTCGGCTAGGTTTATAGTACCGGTACCTAATTCCCTCCTATTTAGTGCTCTTAAGCCAACCAAACAGCTGAAGAGGACCCCCAAGACCAAGGCCACTGCTGCACCACTGGGGATACCCTGCCTTAGGCATGTGTTAGCGTCTTGTCTGGCTAGCACTATTGATTGCCTTTCTCCTGAAAGGCTTTAAATTAGTATCTGGACAGTTACCTGGGGATAATTCTCTTCCTCTGTGTTTACTCACCTTGACTAAAATGGATGGCTCTTCACCTGTGCTTTAATGCAGTTGTCTTGTCTAAGTGTGCGCACTTAGGAATGTCTTTCTTGGCATTTCTTAATTTGAAGTCTTTTAATTTCTCTTACTGTGGGATTCTATTTCTGCTCAGCTAATAGATCTTATTTGACTTGGAAAGATTTCATGAATACCTTTTACAAACTGTTATCTCTGTAGTTTTACCAAGTTTTAGGACTTGAAGATGGAGAGTCATTGCATACAATTTTGAACTTTTCCTCTTTTCTAAGGTCTTTGGTGTGCTTGTGCAAATGACTGTCTTTAGGTAACATAAGAAAAAAGGCTACTTGTCCATTTTATTTGTGATAAATGATTGTCCTTTTGAGACAATAGGGATCCTACTGTCTCCCACTTTCTTGTTCTAAACTGTGATGCCCATGTATTCTAGAGCATTACTTAATCTGTGATATGAATATTGAACAGGAAATGTGGATGAAATGTATTGAGAATGTTCATCTACGTGACTGGAAAAATGGTGATATAAAAAGATCACCCAAAATGTGCTAATCTCCCATTAAAAGGTGGTGATCTACTAAGCCGAGGTAAGCCCAGAAGTTTAGATGTACTCTGTGAGGTGTGCACAACAGAGTCTGCTCTCTGAAAAGTTATTACAAAGCCTAAGAAGAATGTTTTAATAGTTAAAAGCATTCATCTTTATATTTCCTTTTGCCTATTTTCCCCTACCTTTTTCTTTTACTTTTTCTCATCTTTTTGTGACCTCATCCTATTATTATTCTGACCTACTGTGGGAATGTCCTGGAATAATTTTCCACCCTTCTCAATATGCTTAAGGTTTTGATGATCCCCATCTCTATCCTAAATTATCAATTTGAAAAATTAATTTAAACAAATACACTCTCAGCCTTACTATGTCGTATATATCCTATATAAGGGAGAAAGATCCACAAAATCCATCTCAAGATTCATTCATGTTCTTCATCTACTCTAATGAAGTAGCCAAGGGCTACTTAAAATATTTTGAGTCTGAACGATGACGTTCTTTAAATGTAAAATATAAACATTGGATTTCAAATGCTAGCATATATAAAAGAATGGAGGGCTTCAGTAGGGTTTTGTTGGTTGCTTATTCTTTATACACATGCACTTGAGGGTGAGAGTGCATATATATGTGTGTGTGTGTACATGTGTAGAGGCCAAAGGTCAACTCTGGGTGATGATTCACAAGGGCTATCTTCTTTGGGTTTTGATGTTTTATGTTGCTTTGGTTGTTTTATTTTGTTTTTAGTCAGTGTCTCTTTCACTGACACCCTGGGTTTACTGATTATGCTGGCCTTCAAGCATCCTACTGTTTCCCACTCTCTAGTTCTGAACCATAATGCCCACTTTTGAGATTATAATATCATTATATTATGATTCCCCTTGCCTTTCTTTCTCTCAAGCCCTCCCATGTACAGTTCCCTGTTTCTTTCAAATTCATGGCCTCATTTTATTGCATATTTGTATTTATATATATACAATTATGTGGAATGTATTATATATTCTATAATACATAATATATAATATTATATATTAATACAAATTCATATTATATAGAAGATAATATGAATTCTATATTATAATATTCTATATAATAATATAAATACATTATTATAAATATACATAAATATATATTTATTATGTATATTATATTATATAATATGTGTATTTAGAATATATGTAGAAATTCAAATATGTAGATACTCCTTCTCAGACAGTGTAATGTTACTTGCATGTATATGTTGTCAAGGATAAATCTTTGATATTGGATGACCACTGATATGCTCTTCCCTGAAAAAGACCATTTCTTCTGCTGTTAGCCTTCCATGGTGGCTGCAGTTCTATGTTGAGGATTGAGATCTCTTGAGCTTCCCCACTTTCATGTGGGCATATTTATTATTTTAGTCCTTACTCTGCTCATGCTTAGGCAGTCATGTGGGTGAGACTTCACAGATGGTGTAGCTTCTCTAACACTTCTCAAAAATACAATTTCCATCAAACTTCTCTCCCTCTGCCTTTGACAATATGGTTGTTGGAATGGCATTTTAGCTCCTCCTGCTTGTGAAGAAAACAGTTTGTTAGATGTACTGTCTCCCAGTCCTTGAATTACATGTTATAGTGTAGTATTTTGGATGTTTACTATCGAATAAATTTATTCTCATATAAACATTCCATTTTTTTTATTTTACAACCTCTGGCTTCTAGAACAATTACAATCACACGTATGGCTCATTTATATTCTGACCCTGGCACAGCAGGCTTTTCATGGTTTGAATAGCTAACAAATATTGGCTGATTTAGTTTAGTTTTTTGCAATAGCAATTTTTTCTTAATTTTTCTTGTGCTTTTTAGTTTGGCTTAGATTTAGACTTATAGACTTTATCTTGTATGTTTGGGGATATTTAGAAATAGGTATTTGATGGTTTGTTCAAAATTGCTGAGGAAAATAATACCAGAAAAATATCTGACTTGAAATAACAGGACTTTTCAATGTATGCAGTATAATAAAGTGCAAATAGTAACAGTTCATACCTATATGAAAAATAAAAAAAAAACAGGTGTTGTCTGATGGTTTCAGATAAGAAAAAATGGACTAATTCAGCTAATTTATGAAACCATTCTACAAACCAATCTGAATGTTTCCAGTGTCAGATCCCACTGGTGTTGCTGGAAATTGACACAGACAAGATGTCCTGCACAATGGGATGTAATTAGCACTATGCAATGTGGTGATATTTGAATAAATTAAAATGCAAATGGAAAGATATTAAAAGAATGGCACTACTAATAATTGTCATTATTGCAGGGAGAACGGTGAATTTTTAATTTTGTGTTTGATGAAATAGTTAAGGACTTAGTTATTACATGAGACTTCCGGATTTTAGCTAACTTTTACTTAGAAAAACTTTGTTATTTAAGCCACTTTGTTGACATGGAAAGTCTATTTCTAGGTACTCAACTATGATATCTCTTTAAAAATAGAAAATGATGTCCTCAGTACCCCACTTCAAGTGTTGCTATCCATTGGAATAGTTTTTATTATTTTTAATATAGAAAACACTACGATTTTTTTTTGAGATTTGGCCTTTTCTGATTTGTCTTTGTGGCCTGACCACACTTCATCATCCTAAAGGTATGACTATCCTAATTTTGTTCTGAGGAAATGAGAATTAAGTCCTAACCTTGGAGAGGATTCTGAAAGATTTTAATATCAGTATTACTAAAGTGATATAGGAAAAGGTTGGCCAGCCTATACATTTGCACACAAAAACCTATATATGTACATATAGACACAGCCTACAGACCTAATTTCTAAAACAGCAACTGCTTTGATAAACTTCGCTGATAGTATGCCTCCAAGTTGCAATTTCTTTTGACTACAAATAGATTGGCTGTTAGCTCGATCACAGTAAATGTGCACTAGTCATATATACTTTGTCTGTCCTTCATATCTTGTATGAAGAAGTTCCAGGTTTTAGGAAGCCAATTTAACTTCAAGGAATCATTGCTAACCTTTTTTTAAAAAATCTTTTTAATAGAAAGAGTAAAGTTAAGGCCAAGATATTTTGTCAGTAAATATTGATCATCCTTTGATACTTTAAACAGAAGCTTTCCAGAGGTTGCACTGTATAACTTCAAATAACTTTTGGTCTTTCGCTCATCCTTCAGAACCTTTTATAGAAATATCAACTGGAGAATTAATTCACATAAGAATGATTGACAGAGAAAATATCAACTCAGGGAGGTATAAACCAAATTGCTTCCTCAGGTTCTTCATTTATAAGCATATGTCTAGGATTCCTCCTGTGTTGGGAACACTTCCTGGGTACTTTAGAACAGTTTCATTATTTCTTAGAATAATTATGGATCTACTTTAATCTGGTGGCTACATGCAGAATAAGAGGTCCGTATGAATTTAAACTCAGTTATCATTCAGAGCTTTGGACATTCCAAGGAAATCGTTTTCAGACAGTTGTAGCATTTTTATTAAGTAGTTCTCATCTGATCACATTCATCTCTGTGTCACATTTTCTAGTGAAACCACAGAGGACTCTTTTTTTTTTAAGAAGGGAGAGTTGCGAAAATGACATATCCTTACCCCAAAATCCAATTGTATATTCTATTCAATCCACTTTGTCTCTGAACATTTAAATAATTATTTATTTAATTGATTATTGTCCTATTTTGTGGCTTGCTAGTGTGTGCATGCATGTTTCTGAACAAACATATTCCTCAACATGCATATGGAGGTTCAAAGACAACATTTCTTACTTTTAACCTCCTTGAGTCTGGTTACCTCTTGTTTCTGCAACTGCATCTTGGAGCCCAGGCTAACCGGTCCTTGAGCTTCTGATCAATTCTCCTATTTCTGCTTCCTATCACTGTAGGTGTTGTAGATGTACATAAATGCATTTAGCTTATTTACTTGGGATGGAGTCCGGTTTTCAGTCTTGAGGGTCACGTACTATTCACTGAGTCATCTTGGTTGTTGCTTCTTTGAACAATTTGAAAGAAGCATTTTGTACCATTTGAAAACCTCAGTCTGACTCAAAACACATAGGTTACTACTGTGGTGGTCTGTTTTAGAGTAAAAGCATGACTCAAGTCCTCTTATAATATAAAAAGGAACTGTTAGCTTCATCTGATGTCACTATTTAAAGCAGCGTAGTGAACTACCTAGTGACTTCATTTCCTATTACGTATGTGAGAATCAAAACTATTTAAGAGGACTGATCCTAATAGCATAGTGTGTTTTTGTTTTCCCTGAACAAGTGATTTTTCCCATTGCCATGGCAGGAAACCAGACATAAACAAAAGAAGGAAGGAAGGGTTTATAAGGACAGGGTTCATGGTGATGGGGAAGGCATGACAGCCACCGTATGCTGGGCTGGCACAGTTAAGATTAAAAGATAGGTGAATAGGGGCTCATCTTCCATTCTCTATTCTATTCAGCCTGGAAACCCAGATCACTGGACGATGCTAGCTCTTTCAGTATAGATCTTCCCTCTTCAGTTAAACCTCTTTGCAAGGTACCCAGAGATGTGTTTCCACAGTGATGTTTCATTTTTTTAAAGCAAGGTTATTTTATAGAACCAAATTACTGTTGTCGTCTTCATCATCTTTCTTTCTTATTTATTTATTTATTTATTTATTTATTTATTTATTTATTTATTTATTTGGTATGAGTGTGTGTCTATGTGAGTGAATGTTACATGTGCATAGGAGCCTGAGGATCCCTAAGAGGACACTGATCTCCTGGAGCTGGAGTTACATGCATATAGTTGTGAGTTACCTGATGAGGGAGTGGGGAACTTACCTAGGGTTCACAACAAAAGCAGTATTGGCTCTTAACCAATGAGCCATCTCTTCAACCCTGCCTTTCATGATACTTAATCCAATCAGAATGACAATGAATGTTACCCATGATATCTCTCAAATATCCCACTTATATAAATGACTAGAAGCCTATAAACGTATTCTGAATTTTTTAATATGCTTGCTGGGCTGCCTTTCCAGAGCAGTAATTGGTTATTGTGGTTTTGGTAGATAAAAGACGGTGATGAATGCTGACTATTACAGAGTGCCTCATGATAACCGGTGCCTAACAGGGTTGTTATTAGTTAACATTACTACTGTAATATTTTCTGTAGTGGTTTTTCAAATGCATGCATCTGCCTGTAATCAGCATAGTTTCCTTTTTTATTGGAAATTTTAAAAATTACACATCAAATGTTATCCCCATTTCTGGTTTCCCCTCTGGAAACCCCCATCCCATCCCTCCTCCGCTGCTTCTATGAGGGTGTTCCCCCATCTACCCACCGACTCACCCTGGCTTTCCCCTACACTGGGGCATTGAGCCTTCACAGGACCAAGGGTGTCTCCTCCCACTGATGCCCAAAAGGCCATCCTCTGCTACACATGCGGCTGGAGCCATGGGTCCCTCCATGTGTACTCTTTGGTTGGTGGTTTAGTTCCCGGGAGCTCTGGGGTATCTTATTAGTTGATATTGCTGTTCTTCCTATGGGGCTGCAAACCCCCTTAGCCCCCTTAGTCTTTTCTCTAGCTCCTTTATTAGGGGCCCTGTTTTCAGTTCAATGGTTAGCTTTGAGCATCTGCCTCTGTATTTGTCAGGCTCTAGCAGAGCCTCTCAGGAGATAGCTGTATCCTGTTAGCATGCACTTCTTGGCATCCAAAATATTGTCTGGGTTTGGTGATTGTATATGGGATAGAAGAACACACATGGTATGTTCTCACTGTTGAAAGGATATTAGCACAAAAGGTTGGAATACCAAAGATACAATTCATAGACCACATGAAGCTCAAGAAGAAGGAAGACCAACATGTGGATGCTTCAGTCCTTCTTAGAAGGGGGAACAAAATACTTATGGGAGGAGATACGGAGACAAAGTGTGGAACAGAGGCCGAAGGAAAGGCCATCCAGAGACTGCCCCACCTGGGGATCCATCCCATATATAGTTGCGTCGTTTACTTTTATTTAATTAATAGAATCATGAATTTCACAATGCCTTTTTTGTTATCCAGAAATGTAAGATCTTTCAGCCTCTAGTGAAGTGTTTGCTCTCTTCTTCTGCCTTCTAACTGTTTAAACAATAGATCTAGAGAGGTGATGGGGACTTGGGAGTTCCTTTGGTTCATTTGCTTCCTAAGTCAGAAGCGGAAGTGAAGCTGTCAGAGGCGGAGTTAGTGAGTTAGGGAGCTGGTTGTTAAGGTGACTGAGCTTGGATCAGTGCAGCCATTTCAGTTCTACACTTGATACATTTTTTAAAAATCTTAAAGGCTGTTTTACTTTTCAATGGTTTATTAACATGTGGTCACATCATTTGAATCTACCTGAAAATATTTTTAGAAGCATTTCAAGAGAAATAATAAGTCATTGAAACAAATATAATATTGAGGAAGTTAGGAATGTCACTCATAACTTTGTATTAGAATTAATTAATTTTAGTAGAGTTAAAGCCCCAAATTTACATACCTTTTATTGATTCTTGAGTTACTTATTTTTCTGTGTCAATTATTAAGTAAACAAATTTATGAATAGGGAGCCATAAAATTTTTCTAAGCCATATGAATAGATTCATCCGGACTCCAAGAATTAACTTAGAAGACTAGATGTGTTGCTACATGCTTCTAATATAAGCACTAGGGAATTGGAGAGAGGAGAATTGAAGTATGAGGCCAGCCTGGGCTACAGAAAAAAAGAGTTAGAAATGGCATTACTTGATATTAGGATGCGGATTTATTCTGACTCTCGGCTTCTTTCATCAATCTGGCAAGTTAGGACATGGAGCTTAATAAAAATTGAGTAAAATAGGGAAGAGATGTGAATTTGATGAAGTTTCCTGGCAATTAGAGCAATTTATTTCACTATTAACATGACACGCTGGAAATAAAAATCAGCTATGGATGAAAATGCAATTTTGTGGCTGGGTATTCCCAGTGCCATGTAATTAAATAAGGAAATAAGGTCAAGAGGCAAAGGTGTTTTCATCTGAGCCCTCCTGCAGAGCACTCATCAATCATGTCTGTGTTTGCCGCCCCCCCCCCCCAGGAGTGAGTGATGTTTATTTGTGAGATGGTTTTATTTGGAATGTTTTTCATTCCAAATATTATATTGCAAGTGAAAAACAATAATCTCGCTGAATTAAGAACACCAGATGCAATATTAGAGTATCGGAGTGGTATAAGAGCTTTTGCCTCTTGAATTTGAAATGAAATAAAAGAGAATACCAGTATAAATCATCTACCATTATGATAAAAGAGACATGTTTCTAACTGTAAAGCATTGGGTTTGAAATATCTGTTCATCACAATCATCTGTTGTCTATCTTTCTGTCATTTATCTTTTATCTATATTTTAACAATATCTATCATCTCTATACATATTTGTGTCTATATATCATATATTTATATCTATCTTCCTATCATCTATTATATATGTTACCTATCTATTATCTGTCTATCAGTCTATCATATATTTGTCTATCTACCTCTCTATCATCTATCTATCTATCTATCTATCTATCTATCTATCTATCTATCTTTATTATGTGTCTGTTGGTCTATCATGTAGCATCTAAGATCTATCTTCTATCTATCTATCTATCTATCTATTTATCTATCTATCTATCTATTACTTAACTGTGTGTACATATTTGCATGTGTTCCTAGAACTCTGTTATCTCTTTTTCCTTATTGGTAGCTGAAACAAGAGTATGTATGTCAGATTCACTTAAATACATACCAGTGAGTCCATCTTAATTAATTTAAGTGCAGATATGAACTATTTTGTATATGTATATATATATATATATATATGTGTGTACATTATGTATATTTTTGTAAACTTTTTCTTGACATCCAAAGAAATAATACAATATATTCTATTACTTATATCAATGTTTATGTCAGTTATGCTTTTTATTATGCTCTAAAATATATTTTATGTCTAGTATATGCATTACTACAATATCTCAATCAATCAAATCAACAAATTAGATCATAACACTTTGCATTCTATTTTTGTTATAGTAGTGAATGTTGAAAAATATAAAAAAAATAAAATTGGAGTTCCATGGATTTTGTTACTCAACATACATCTTCATAGTACTATGATCAGGTATGATCTCAGGTGAGGAAAGGTACCATGAGATGGACAGTTTTGCCAACTGAAACATAGGTAGTGTGATCAAAACCACAAAAAAGATGAAGTTATAGTTTTACTGTATTACTTTATACAATTATATGCTACTTACTGTTAGTATATTAGAAATATCACTACCATTAGTGGAATAGAAGTCATAAACATATTAAAGTAAATGAAGGAAAAGGCTTATACAGAGTGCCTTGCTTATGGAAACTGCTCAGCGAATAGTGTACATTAATCCTGGTCCTACATGCCAATGAGCATTCGTTCATGTACTGGCTTTTAAGATCAGTAGTAACTAGATTTGGTTCAACTTCAAACAGTGTAATGATTAGAAGCTTTCTAAGAAGAGTGTTTCTCTTAAAATAAAATTGATTATTCATATAGAGCAATGTAAGTTTAATATTTTAGATATAATCTCACAATATAGAAAAGGGCATGCAGTTTCTGATCAAGCACTGTTGACCTGTAGAATCATTTGCAGACCTTCTCGTCCAATTGTAAAATATATATGATATTGAATATAGACTAGATGCATGGATAGTTTGTCTATATTTTGTTTGTCTGCTTTAGAATATATTGGACAAATATGGTAATGGGAGTAGGTCTTGAATTGTACAAGTGAAAATTAAAGCCAGCATTATTTGTCCTGCCTAGCCCTAATGTGGACCAAAGTTGTTTAGATGAATAGTGATTTCTATATGAAAATTTTTTTAAACATACAACAAAATGTTTTAGTATTTGTATACTTGATTGACGTCTGCAAATACCTGTCCAGTGTTAAATGTCTGTGGGATTTCTGAGTAGTTAGTTCTACTGGGTTAACATGAGTAATTAATGGTAAAGTTTAATTTTGCAAATACCTCCTCCCCACTAATAGCAATTGTAAAAGTTTAAAATAAGGTTTTCTTCAGTATTTATTTTCATTATATGTTTATTTTGCATATACCATTTATTAATGTCTCTTGTGATTAAAATATCATGTATATGATGCATCTAATAAATGATGATGTGAAAGCAAATGCATGTTATAATATAGGATACAAACTCTGGTGCTATTTCTAGGTATCCAAGTAAGTATGAGAATCAGGATAGAGCGCTATTTTTCCCTGTAGTTACATTTACACTGAGATAGGATATATCATTGTAAAAGGGACTTTCTCCTATAGCAGCTAAGGTAATGTGAGTTTGCAAGTGTATGCTAAATATACAGAATTAGGTATTAGCTAAAGATGGAGTGTAGAAAGAGTTGGTCTCTAACCCAGATCACACTAAAGAGAAACAAGAATAAGACAGAAGCATGGGAGGGATATGCCCAATCACTGCATAGAGGCTGTGTAAGGCAGGGGTCATATACAGGGTTAAGTAATGTAACAGGGAGAATGGCCTATGGAAAAAATCATAGTGATTCATTAAATATGGAGAGGATCAGTTGTCTTTGGAACAAAGCAAAAAAAAAAACATTTTCTCTACTTAGGTCTCAATTTTGAAACAGAAAATATATTTTGTCAGCTTATAGATAAAAATCTAGAATTCTGGAAGTCATCAATAATATTTTGAGGCAAAGAAAAGAACTTTGAGGACTTTAATATGGGCAAAGGAGGAACTATCTTGAAAGATAACAAAGGACAGATTGGAGTGACTTGGAAGGTCCAAGGAAATTATTGGTCCACAGAGAAGTTTCTGACCAGAAGGAGTACAGAGACAAAACTCTCTCAAACTTGGGACAGTTGGAATTGGAGTTCTTAGCGGATAAGACTCATAAGGACATGTAGGAATAAAGAGTGGAGCAGAGACTGAAGGAAAGGCCATCCAGAGACTGCCTTACTGAAGCATCCATCCCATCTGCAGACACCAAACTAAGTCACTATTGCTGATGCCAAGGAACGCTTGGTGGCAGGAGCCTGATATGGCTGTTCCCTGAGAAGTTCTATCTACACCTGACCAATACAGATGCAGATACTTACAGGCGACCAGCAGACTGAGCCTGGGGACCCCATTGGAAGAGTTAGGGGAAAGATTGAAAGAGCTGAAGGGGATTGCAATTCCATAGCAAGAACAAAAATATCAACCAACCACAACCCCCAGCGCTCCCAGGGACTGAATCACTAACCAAAGAGTACACATGGAAGGACTCATGACTCCTGCAAATGGAGTGGAAGACGGCCTCATTTGGCATCAATGGAAGGGGAGGCCCTTGGTCCTGTGAAATCTTGATGCCCCAGCATAAGGGAATGCTAGGGCAGTGAGTCAGGAGTGGCTGGAGGGGGGCACCCTCATAGAGGCAGAGGGAGGTGGCATGGGGAAAAAGACTCACCAGAGTGAGGAAGCAGAAGAACATATTGGCCAAAACAAACAAACAAACAAACAACAAACAAACAAAGGAAAAAGACGGTGACTAAGCAGGGAGTAAAGCAATGTCTATACAGTGTCTATACAATGATTTTCCCTTCATATTGCCTGAGTCATTTATTTAAATAGGTTTCTATTCCATACATGTCATTCCCTAAGTCAAATACAATGAGTATCTATTACTGTAAATGCTTAATTGACCCAACCTTTCACTCCCCTCTTTCTCACTATGGTTTTGGTGGTGGCTGTTAGTTATGTTTTTGGTTTTTTTGTTTGTTTTTTTTTTTGTTTGCTTTGTTTTCACTTTGATACGAATCTTACTATGTAGCCTTGGCTGGTCTGGAACTAAAGATGCTGATCTGGGTGGCCTTGAACTCATGGACTCTGTTTTACAAGTGTTGGGATTAAAGATGGGCAGCACTGCACCTGGCATCTCTCTTTTGTTTTTAAAGAAGATTGTTCAAGATTCTTAGTCTATTTCTCATAAGTCATTTTTGTTTTCCTTCTCTGCAGTTTTCACGTTTAGCATCTTAAAAAATCAATTTTCTTTCTGTGGTATCTGGACATAGTTTTTTCTGAAGCTTTATTGAACAATTCGAGCTCATACCAGTTAGGAACATCTTGAATTTCTATCTCTAAATTTTAGTTTTCTGGAAACATCTTTGGAAAAATCACTTTGTCAATAACATTACAGTACTAAAGGGCCTACCCTGTAGTATTTCTTATTAAGTGTCCTTGGAGATCAAAACATGAGTATAAAACGGATTGTTAGAGGTTCTATATACTGTCTTCACACTGATAAATTAAATATGTTGTCTGTTTTGAAAGATAATTTTCAGCATTTGTTTTCTTCCTCCATTCCCACACTCCCCCCTTCTGCCTCTCCCTCTCTTCCTCTTCATCCTCCCCCTCTTTTTTCTTCTTACCCTTGTGTGTTCTTTTAATCTTTGGAAGTATACAATTTAACAGTTGTTTTTTTTTCTTTCTTACTCTTCTATCCTATACTGAATAACAGTAAATCCAGTTTACCATCTCAGGAAAATAAGGTCCCTTAAGGAGGAACCTAACGAGTACAAAAATTAGCTTCAATTTTCAAACATTTGCCTTTACTTGAAAGTGATTCAGTTTCACTCAAATCACCTACCAAAAATATCTGATGCATGTTCATCAAGATATAGATGGATTTTAGGAAAAATAATGACATTAAAAATATAGTAGCCTACATAAGTTCTTTTTTCATTAATTTATTTAATATTCATGTTACATCCTGATAACAGTTCTTCTTCATATCCTCTCTTCTTCTCTGAAGAGGAACCCCCCCGCCCCTGCCTCTGCCCTGGGTATCACCCCTCCCTCACACATTAAGTCACTGCAGGACTAGGTGTATCCTCTCCCGCTGAGGTCAGACAAGGAAGCTCAGTTAGGGGAACAAGATCCGCAGGCAGGTAACAGATTAAGGGACAAACCCTGCTCAGCTGTTGGGGAACCAAATGAAGACCAACCTTCACATCTGCCACACACGTGCCGGGCTTAGGTCCAGCCGATCTTTTCTTTTGTTTCGGTGGTTCAGTCTCTGGGAGCTCCCAAGTGTCCAGATTAGTTGACTCAGCTGATCTTCTAGTGGCATCTCTATCTCCGTTAGGTCCCTCAATCCTTCCCTCAACTCTTGTTCAAGCCTCCCCGAGCTCCGTCTAAGGTTTGGCTGTAGGTCTCTGCATCTGTTTCTACAGGCTGCTGTTTGGGGGTCTCAGAGAACAGTTATGATAAGCTCCTGTCTACAAGTGTAGCAAAGTGTCATTAAGAGTTTCAGGGACTGGTCCTTGCCCATGGGATGGGTCACAAGTTGGGCCAGTCATTGGTTGGCCATTTCCTCCATCTGTGCTCCCACTTTGTTCACCACATCTTGTCGGCAGGTCACAGTTTGAATGGAAGATTTTGTGGGTGGTTTAGTGTGCTTATACCTCCACTGGGAGTCCTGCCTGGCTACAGGAGCTCATAACGTAGGGCTCCATTTCCTTTTCCTGCTAGGCATCTCAGAGTCACCCCCATACACTCCCCGGGGCCTCCCCTTCTCCTGTTCCAGGTGTCTGGCACATCCTAGAGATGCTCCCACCCGACCTCACTGCTGCCAGTTTCCATTTTCTCTTTCCTTCTCTCCTTACACCTGATCTCCTTGCCCTGTTTTTCTTCCTATCACCGTTCATACCCAATTCTTTTTCTCCATCCACCTCAGATGTCTATTTTATTTCCCCTCTTGAGTAATGGTCAAGCATCCCCTCATGGGTCATTTTTGTCATTTGGCTTCTTTGGGTCTGTGGATTACAGTGTGTTACCCTCTACTTTATGGCTAGTATCCACTTATGTATCCACTGATCACTTGAGTACTCACCATGCATATCCTGTTGGGTCTGGGTTACCACACTCAGGAGGATGTTCTCTAGTTCCATCCATTTGCCTGCAACATTCATGTTGTTTGGGTTTTTTGTGTGTTTGTTTGTTTCTTTTCTTTTCTCTTATTGGATATTTTATGTACTTACATTTCAAACGTTATCCCCTTTCCCTGTTTTTCCCTCCAGAATTCCCCTATATCATCCCTTTTCCCCCTGCTTCTTTGAGAGTGCTCCCCCTCTCACCCACCCACTCCTACCCCACCACCTGCAATCTAAGGCATGTCACCTCTCAATAAATCCTTAATTAGAAAAATCCAAGTTTAATTCTGGGACATATTTTTCAAGAGTATTTCTAGGCTCCTTTCCCTCTCTGCAACTCTCAGAGCTTTAGCATCATTTACTATGTGATAGATAAACAGGCATGCATTGTCTTCAGAGTATACAGTGATCAGCTATCTGTGCAGTGGAGCTCCTCCTGATCAGGAGGCTTGGGACCGGTGGAAAGCAATGCACAGGGCAGCCATGCCTAAAGCCACATTGCTATGATGACATGATGGAACAGAAGCCTTCAAATCTATGTAGTCACATGACCACAATATTGTGTTAGTAATGTGAACAGGAGAAGTCCCTGAGCATCTCTGTTCTATTCCTACATCACCGCTGCAGGTGATAGCAGGAAGATATCTCACTGTGTCTGAAAGCCAGGGCTCTCTCTGCCCTTGTTCAAGTCAGTGTTAATGATGATGCCAGAATTCAGTGTCTCTCAGCTTCCTTCTGGCCTGCTTACAGCTGGCAGGCAAATGCAAATCTCCCCAAACCCTGTCCTCTGTCAAGCCACACCTCTCCTTCCTTCTTTGTCTCCCCTCTCCTTTGATTCTTTAACTTAAACAATTGTTTATGTATATATCTAAAATAATAACTTCAAATTGAAGAGAAGGTATTCCTTCAAATGAAAGTAAAAGCAAATCTGTATTCCCACTCTTGTCTTAATGGTTACAATAAATGCCATCTTAGAAAGAAATTCTCCTAATTACTTCCACAAAGCTAAAATATTTATTCATGTTTTTACACAAAGTTATAATATTTTATCATTTTGGAAGTTTATAAGAGCTGTTCATATTTTTCTTCAATTACAGAAATTACTTGACATTTGAGATACTCTTTTCTTAATAAAAATGAGGAAGAGATTACTTAGAAAAATTTGAAGCTCATATTTCACCAATATTTTATTGTATTGCAATTATCCTTGTTAGTAAAATGGAATCTCTTTACCCCTTATTTTGATGACCCATAAATTAAAGCACATGGAACTGAGGAGTGGATTTTATGCTTCAAACTT